>NC_056747.1:1026099211-1026109211 GCF_019279795.1 Protopterus annectens
ATCATTCACTGATATAGTTAACACCATAGAAACAAGGGACTATTTGTATTTTCCATATTCGTAGACTTATGAAAAACCTTTGAGATGGTAAACCACAGCTTTCTACTTCAAACTCTTTCTAACTTAAACTTAAGCTCCTCCTCTATATCTTGGCTCTCTAGCTACTTATCAGACCGTCAGTAAGCAGTCCTTTGGCTAGACGAGCTGTCCCCTCTAGTACTAGTATTCACAGGAGTCTCCCAAGGGTCTATGCTAGACCCACTGCTGTTCTCACTATTTACCATCCAAATCTCTTCTTCCTCCCCCACCACATCCATTGTACAATATGCAGATGACACAACCCTTATATCTGCTGCTCCCACCTTGATAGAACTCTAAACCCTAACCCAAAATAGCTTTACTCTAGCCAAAACATGGGTTCACCACCATTAAACTTATTCTTAATCCCAAAAAAACAAAACTAATTATTTTCTGTCCTGGGTGACCCCCTCCCCTAAACAATAATTTTACTGTTAACTCTAAGGACAACATCCAAATCACTCCTACTACCCACACTAAACTGTTAGGTTTTGAAATAGACAATAACCTAAAATTTGACATCCATATAGCTCAAACCATCAAGAAAGTAAACAAAAAGCTTTGGCTCCTCTACAGGAATAAACAGTTTATGACCAAGCAAACCAAAACAACCATCGCAAAGACACATCTCATCCATCCTTCTCTATCCCTGTCCTTAGAAATCTCCACCAAAATGATCTAAGCAAAATGGAATCTGTTACAACAAGATCTTCAAGTTTGCTACTGAAGCCTCTTACAGATCACACCACATATTTAGAGAGAACCAATAAATTCTTTAACAGAAATAAAAGGCAAAAGAAGATATGTCATGGCAATGAAGAATTACGATATTTGATGCACATAAATTCAGAAATACACTTCAGAAATATTGTGAGAGCATAACTATACATTATATAAGGCAGATAATTTTGACAAAGTATTGCAATTTTTACAGGCATAGAAACAGAGACAAAAACACAAATGAAGGCTATAGTTTAGGCATGATTAGAAAAAAAAATTAGAATGAACTTGTGTGCCAGACTTAAATAAGACATATCTTGTAACCACTAGTGTGGTATCCCACTGATCTGTGGTTAAGGTTTGTGGTAGTGGCATCTTTGCAATTTCTTAGCAACCTCATTGTTAGTATATTATAAGAAGACACCGTTTGGGAAGCATTGCTTCCACTACATTGGGTGATGCGGATGTGTAAAGCATTGATGTGGAGCTGCTCTTTAGTGCTTTTTGTCCTTTTGAATATTTATATATTTTATTTTATTTATCATTTGTTGACTGGATTAGTCCCACTAGGCTAGTACTCTCTTTTCAGGGGAGCCATGAGGTGGTATAAAATATCACTCTTTTTTGTTTGCACTTGTGAGTGCTCACCACAAAAAAAAGTTGTTTCTGCTATGGAGACTCACCTATTACATTAGATATTCTACTGCTTGGACTTTGAAATATGTCTGTAAATGTAAAAACCCAAGCAAGAGTAATAGATCTAAATTGGCAGAGTGACTTTAGTGCACTCAAGAATAAGAAATTAAAATCCAGATGAGAGGAATTTTTCAAGGTAGAATATATGCCCAAAACCTAAGAATCTATCTGACCACTAAACTGAAGCCACAGTATAGACAAGCACCTGATGAACTTTTCAACTGCAAGAAAGTTCTGAATTTTTTCCCCTGGTATGTCCAATTTTTTACCAGCACTTTCATGCTCCAACAAATTTATTGCCAGGCGGAAGGTGCACAAATAGGTTTTTGTATACTGGTCTGATGTCTGATCCTTATGGAAAACATCACATATTATGCCACTACACAAAAGAGGTAAATCCTTAGAACTCACCAACTATCGCCCCATCCCAATCCTATCACCTTTAGCAAAAATATCAGAAAGAGTTGTCCATTACCAGCTACTGTATTACCTCCTAGAAAACAACCTACTTTCCAAATATCAGCATGGCTTTAGGCCCTCACACAGCACCACCACAGCACTGCTATCATTCACTGAAATAGTTAACCACCATAGAAACAAGGGACTATTTGTATTTTCCATATTCGTAGACTTATGAAAAACCTTTGACATGGTAAACCACAGCTTTCTACTTCAAACTCTTTCTAACTTAAACTTAAGCTCCTCCTCTATATCTTGGCTCACTAGCTACTTATCAGACCGTCAGTAAGCAGTCCTTTGGCTAGACGAGCTGTCCCCTCTACTACTAGTATTCACAGGAGTCTCCCAAGGGTCTATGCTAGACCCACTGCTGTTCTCACTATTTACCAACCAAATCTCTTCTTCCTCCCCCACCACATCCATTGTACAATATGCAGATGACACAACCCTTATATCTGCTGCTCCCACCTTGACAGAACTCTAAACCCTAACCCAAAATAGCTTTACTCTAGCCAAAACATGGGTTCACCAACATTAAACTTATTCTTAATCCCAAAAAAACAAAACTAATTATTTTCGGTCCTGGGTGACCCCCTCCCCTAAACAATAATTTTACTATTAACTCTAAGGACAACATCCAAATCACTCCTACTACCCACACTAAACTGTTAGGTTTTGAAATAGACAATAACCTAAAATTTGACATCCATATAGCTCAAACCATCAAGAAAGTAAACAAAAAGCTTGGGCTCCTCTACAGGAATAAACAGTTTATGACCAAGCAAACCAAAACAACCATCGCAAAGACACATCTCATCCATCCTTCTCTATCCCTGTCCTTACAAATCTCCACCAAAATGATCTAAGCAAAATGGAATCTGTTACAACAAGATCTTCAAGTTTGCTACTGAAGCCTCTTACATATCACACCACTGTCTTGCCCTTAAGCAGCTCAAATGGCTTGAACTTCCTCAACTACTTCTACTCAATCAACTCTCAATAGCCCACAAGCTCTACCATCTTCCAAAAAATACCCCAGCACTCCAGCATCTAATCCAGCCCCTCACATGAATGAGATCCTTGAGCTCCAGTAGCCAAAACCTCATAAATGTCATTAAACATTAAAATGATGCTGGTAAAGCTCTTTTTGCTTGCACTATTGCCAGGACCTGGAACTCACCACCAAGCCAAATAACTGCAACTTCATCTACTACTCAATTCAAAAATCTCCTGAAAACCCACTACTTTCATAACTGACTTTGCCCATGCTACTCTCCTGGTTAACCCTCACCAGTACACTGTTCTAATAATCTAACTTAGGGACTGCACCTTAAACTTTCCCTGGAAATTTTGATAAACATTTCCCACGAACAGCTAAATATTAGATAATTAACCATTACTAAAAAAAAATTAAAAAAAATAAAACGGTTTTTGCTGTCTTAATGCCTAATAGTATGTTCTTTATTTTTCTTAATAACTTAATAACTTGTAAAACTGCACATTACAGTATAGAAAGTTAGACATTGCTATTGTATTTCTTAGATGTTTAGAGCTGTTTATGTAGATGTCTAGAGCTGTTTATGTATGTACAATTTTCTTTGTATGTAAGGTTCTTGGAGCTTTTCTCCATGGGCCGCCACTTGCTACATGTTTATTAGATGTGTAGAGCAGTTTATGCATATAAAATTTCCCTGCATGTAGAGTTCTTGGAGCTTTTCTCTCCAGGCCTCCCCTGAAAATGGATCTATGTCCAGTCGGACTTTTCTGGTTAACAAATGTAAAATAAAATAAAATAAAATAAATAAATAAAAGGATATGTCCGATGTAGTTAGAAGCCACTGCAACAGTGATCTATTGCAACATATACTATTATAATGAGTTTACCTTAACAAGTATACTTAGTATCTGTGTATAGTTTTGATGTTGCCCTACATTTCTAAAAGAGATTGTCTGTGTCAGAGAATAATTGACAGTAGATGGAGCCTTGGAAGGTATACCCTGTTGTATTTTATCCATTATATTACCCTACCAGATTTGCTGTGCAAGCAGTTTGAAAGCCACCTTTTCAAACAGAGGGATATGTTTGACAGGCATGACACCTTCAAAACTGAAAAGCACTGAATAACAATTACATCATAGGTTATTCAGTTTTAAAGGCAATTCAAAACTGAACAAATGCACCATTTCATTTAGTAAGCCCAACAACAACTAACTAGTTACAGGTAATCCCACCCTGTTAGTATTTTGACATCCCGGATAAACTTCAGCTTTCCCTCTCCCATTCTGTCATTTCCTGGGCTTTACAGCTCAACAAACAGAATGCTTTTATTTCATCTTTTGTAGCAGGACAAAAGGCTGGAATGCTCCAAATTACTTTCAAGCCTTCTGCAAAGAGCAGACATTGCCCTACATTGTTTTCTTATTCCAGTGTGATTAAACTGGCAATATAGTGCCATTAAAATATGACACATTTCATACTTCCTAGGCTCCATTTCCTTTTGTAGCTATTTTTTATTTTTGTATTATTATTATTATTATTTGTAGCAGCTAAACCAATATGCCCCTAACACAATTTTCTAGCCTCTATGAATTCTTCCATGGCCTGGTCTCTTGATTGCAGAACTGAATCTGTTTGACAACTACGATATCTTACTCTTATCATTTTTATCCACTTTTGTTTTAACTTTGTTTCATTTTTACTGTTTGTGGTTGCTGAAGTTATAGTGTGGTTGTCTTCTAAATGCCTTATTTTAGCTGATTCATCCTGTTTAAATTAACTCAAAGGGTATCCTACCATAATCTAAGCATTTCCTCAGCCCTCATCTTTACATTTCTTTTCCGTTAGGATTTTTCTTAAGTGCTAAATCTTAGTGACGTTTATCATTTGCACATACTTTTTGGACTGATCTTGGATTTTGAGATACAGTGCAAAACTACTCCACAGTGAGGCAGGCTTACAGTACTAAGCTAGATAGTCCTCAGGTATGTGTACACATGAAAATTACAGTATAAGCAATATTTCTAAATCAGAAGAAGACATTCTAAATGCGCACAACTGATTTTTAAGCTTTGCCACCTGATATGTGAACTACTGAGGTACAAGAGCTGTTTCAGGCTGCAGACAGCATAGGCGTACATACAGTTGTGACCACCCCAAGAAAGCTAGCAATGTTTCTTTGTGTTTTGGGGATGCAGTTGACTTTTGCCTAGTACTTATTCTTGTCTCTGGAGATATTTCATCCCAGGTCTGCTATTGCTCTACCTCCTCATCCCATTGCCACAGGACCACCAATAAGAAGTGAAGATTTTGCAGAATATTCCTCCTCAACAACATAGAGTGCCCATTATGTGGTAATGTGGGCTGCCACTAATCTTATGGTTAACTAAAGATAGGAAAATTAGATTTTTTTTTTTTTTGAAAATCTTTTTATTTTATTATCTTATAGACAAACAATACAAACCACAGAAGAACACTGTACAAACATCAACAAAAACTATATACAACTATACATTGCCCATATCATTCACAATATATACAACAGATAATACATTAAGGAGATATAATACAAAAATGAAAAGTGTTTCAGGTTAAAAGACAATCAAAGAATACATTCCAAAAATTTTCAGAACAGAACTTGTGATTACCTTTATAAAAGAGATACTTTTGTGCCCTAATATGCCTAAAAATCTCTTGATGGGAAAGGAAAGCTCTGACCCTTGTCATGGTTTGTACAGCATTAGGTTCAAAAGCTGCCTATACCTTTCAATGCTTGAGATTGTACTGGAGAGTTAATGTGCAGTCCTGCACACAAAAATGCATTGCCTAAGTGCTTTTATTGCTCATTACCATGATATTTCTGCTGGATGACTTAATCTACCTACATTAGATATGATTCATCTATACATTTTCTTATCTTTGAGAATAATACATTTTTTGTGATACCTATTTTATTTTTATTTTTATTCAGCTAAATTCATGTATCATCTGAAAGGCAATGTTATCTTTGCTGATACGTTTACATTTCTGCTATACCTCATGACATTAAATGCAGAGATAACCTTATTCTTATTATTTAGAATATTCTTACTTGTTTTATTTATTTATTTATCCTTATAAAATATATGAATGTATTTTATTTTTTTATGCTGTACTGCGGCGGTAGTGCTGCGGTAGCGTTGTCGCCTCACAGTTAGATGTTGCACTTTCGATTCTCAGTTAGAGCGTCATCTGTGCGTCGACATGCATGAATGGGCGTTCCTTCGTTGATGGTTGTGCGTTAGGCCTGGCAAGCCAGCACATAAAAATCTACTGCTAATCATTAGCGGACCGGAGTTCCGCTGTGGCGACCCCTAACCGGGAAAAGCCGAAAGACAGTTTTATACTACATAAGCTTATCCAGTGTAATAAACTTCACTTTCCTTAATTTGAGTCTTTGTGTTATGTTATGGTTGTGGATTGGAAAATTACAAGTTTTCTGTCCCACCACCACCCTTTTGTTGCAAAATCGTTCATGCTAAATAACAGACTAGGCATTTCTTTAATGCCATTCTGTGCTCTTACACAAGATGTGACACTGACCATCAAGAACAACTTGTTGTAAAATTACCTGCCGATCTCCTGTTAAAGCACCTGTATAAATATTTTAAACAAAGTCAAATATATGGGGACTCAGCAGTGGAGAATTCATTGTCTGTCTTGTGTAGTTCAAAGTAGGTTTGCATATTACATTCAGTTCTGATTTTATTGCTTTTCCATTTTAACAGGCCAGCTACATTTTTCATAGCATTTGCTAAAATGGAGTCAACATATCTATGGTAGTTGATAGATCTAATCAATAGTCTAATTTCCTTTTTTTGCTAGGGACCTTGGACAAAACTTAAGCTTTCCCAACCTAATTTGTCCTCTTATATAATTTTAATAATTTCCCATCTCCAGCACTGATATTAGGCATGCTCCTTATTGTACAGACATTTTCCTTAGATGTTTCAGATGTTCTTCTAAAGATTTACTGTAATTTATTAGATCATCTTTATAAGCAGTTTAATAAGCTTCTGACCATTGTAGATATACATCACTAATTCTCTGAAATGTTATCATTACTGAAGAGTTGCTCAGTATAACCTATTTGATACCCAATGGCAAATTATGTTTCCTGTGCACTTTTTATCATATCCTAAACTAGAGCCCTCCCTGGGTTTATCTGCTTTCCCATGAATACAGGAGCTAACCCCAATGTTCTTTACATTATTCTTTGGAATGTTTTTGAGTGTTTGCTCTCTGTCCTCTTTTTTGAAATAGTGTTCACTAAAGCAAGGTTTCATATTGACTTTCAGTGAGGTATGATACCAGTTTAGTACTGTTTGATTGTTATGGATTAATTGTTGATCAAGCTATCCATGCTATGCATTATATGCAATTCCTTAGCAATAAAAAAAATCTCTGAAATGTGATTAAGGCTCCGCTCATCTCAAAGGTATGCATGCAAACTGAAATAACTCAGAGGATGTTTAAAACTCTGTGTAGTGTGTTAAAAGTTTTAACCAAACAGATCTGCCAATATGCAGAGGTGCAGTGAAAGAAGGAAAGTAATTAAAACAATCTATTTCCACTAATAAGTAATCCCCCATCCCAGAAATAGGATACGCATCTTATTAAGATGTGCACTGACATACCAGAAATCCAAACCACATTGCAATGTCTCATATTCCTTTCTGATAAGGAATACATATAGATTACCATTAATTTGCAGAGAATTCAGTCATTTTCAAGCATGTGACTGTCTTTGATTCTTGCTTTAGTATGGGGACTTGCTGTGCAGGAATTCATCACATGTGGGCATCTCCAGTTACTTATTCTGTAATTTTAAAGGCCGCTCAGTAAGTGGTATTAACCCTACAGCTGAATGAGACAAGTGCTGAACTTGTAGTAAGTGAATAACAGGACAGGTTACTTCTCTATAACAACACTTCATGTTAGGATGCAAGTAACTTCTGCTTTCTTTTCACACTTTTAGAAAGTTACTGCAATTCATTTTGAGATGGAGATTTTCATCTTTCCACATGTTAATCATACTATTCACTGCTCCCTGCTTTGTTTTCCTGGACATAGTGAGCAGTAACACCAGAACCCTATCCCCTTGATATAATTTTCAAATCTCAGCATGTTCATGATATTTCTGACCTTATTAGGCTTTACACCTAAGAAGACGCTTAAACCACAATGCCTGCAACTGTCTTTTGCTAGGGTGAAATTTTATCCGATATTTATTGCCACATTGTTTGTGCTTACAGTTCATCTACACCTCTCCAAATGCCTTTTATGACTTTTAGACATACACTGGAGGTTTGGCCATGCAGAAACTGGAGACAGTTTTGCCCACTGAATAAATAAGGTAATTCCCAACAGTCAAACAATATAAGCGCTAATAGGTTGCATCACATTTACCCCTCTCTTATGATAAAATCAACATATTTTTAAACTTTTGTTAAACCTATACATTACTCCATTATACTGACTCTGATATATTGTTCCCATAATACCTAGTATAGTGTTTGCAAATTAACAGTAGTTGCATTGCTTGATTGGCTGGTTTTGAGGTGCATTGGTATCCTCACCTCAATTAGATTACAAGGCTTTTCTGCAACATGCATGTCTGTTACAAAGCAGACAAGAGTAGGTTTACAGTATTTTTGTGGCATAATCACAAATACTGCGAATGTATTCATGACCATTCTAACTCTGGGATAATGACATCCATTCATACCTGGTCTTATCATTCTAACTCTGGGATAATGACATCCCTTCATACCTGGTCTTAACATTCTAACTCTGGGATAATGACATCCATTCATACCTGGTCTTAACATTCTAACTCTGGGATAATGACATCCATTCATACCTGGTCTTAACATTCTAACTCTGGGATAATGACATCCATTCATACCTGGTCTTAACATTCTAACTCTGGGATAATGACATCCATTCATACCTGGTCTTAATTATCAAGATGTTTACCAGTGGTATATGGAGACATCGACTTACATACTTCACTGCAACAATAGTAAATACTAATATCCTTAACCATTTTTTGCATTGCAAGTTTTGCTTGTAGATTGAGGCGTGTCTGCTAACTGTACATGTCATCACAAAAAGAGGTAATTTATTTTTATAATTAATTTGCACCACAAATGGACCATATTCTTTCACCATCAAATGTGCATTCATCTTTCGCAAAGTTAACTCACATCTAAAGAAATAACAGTCATGGTGACCTAAGACAAACTCTGTAGTATGGCATCACTCTGCTGATGATTTAGAATGTGAGATCAAGGTCCTTCACATACTATAAAGAAAGGTCAAGCAGGTTAGGACTCCAAGTGGCAATCCAGCATATCTGATGAATATACTTACTGAAAGCAAATTAGTTGTGAAATCCATATTTAAAAAGTTATCATAATTTATAATGGAAATAGAATTGTGTTTCATTTGATAGTACATTCTATGTGAATAAATATAGCTTTTTTTACTAAATGTTAAGCATATAACATTTCATCAGACATTGTGTATGGTGCACAGATAGCACATAAAGAAAGCAAAGGGAACAACTGACATCTCACAGAGACCTAGCTTGTCAAGGTTTAGCCTTTCCTTCCATTTAAGTCCAACTCCTGAGGCAACTTATAATAGTTAGAGGGGTGAAGACAAATGAGGTTTGGGAACAAGTCAATTTGTCCAGAGACACTTTAATTAGTTTGTTAGGGGTAAGGTAAGTAAAGGATGTTTAAAGGTTTTGGGGTGGATGTTAGGAATTAATGGGAAGTGGAAGGAGTTTGGTTAGAGTATAGGGCAGGGAAGGGTTAAGCTTGGATGGATGAGTGTTGGGGAGGAAGTGAGGTAAGTGTAAGGAGGCATTAAGATGGTTTTGTGTGACTGTAGCTGAGTTGGGAGATCAGATTTGGCGTGAACTTGCTGCTGCAAGTATTACATCTAAGGCGACCAGTAAGTAGTCAAGAGAACAGGAAGGCCTCAGGTTAATATTGGTATGCA
>NC_056747.1:1026114211-1026189211 GCF_019279795.1 Protopterus annectens
ACTCATTTTTAGGGATGAGATTTTCATCAAGGAAGGTTTTTACCTCAGAATCTTGTCCTTAGAAAGGACATACCCATAGTATTTAGTGGATATCCTGTTTCAAGAGATCATACAGCACAGACACTCCAGGTACCTACCCATCCTGGAAAAGGGATTCACAGCAAGGACAGAGAAGGACCGAATAAAAAGGACTGGGTGGCAAGTTTCTCCCTTCCAATGTCCATGGATATGTTCAGAATCAGAGGGGTCCTCACCAACAATTGGGACATCTTGGAAGGAGAAAAAGGTCTGACAAAGTTACTTGGGACATCCCCGAACTTCTTTTCAAATGAACCTCTTCTTTTGGTGTTGCATTCGAGAGGAATAAAAGCCCATCCCCACAAAATGAAGTAGCAACAGAACCTGGAATGTCTGACTGTCGCAAGTGTGTCGTCTGTGTACACATATGAAAAGACAACAACGCCACCTTCCCACACTGCAACAGAACT
The DNA here is from genome assembly GCF_019279795.1 of Protopterus annectens. Lineage (NCBI taxonomy): Eukaryota > Metazoa > Chordata > Ceratodontiformes > Protopteridae > Protopterus > Protopterus annectens. The sequence goes on from NC_056747.1 coordinate 1,026,114,700, forward strand.
GTCCATCTACATGACCCCTATGATTGCAACACAAAAAAATGTAGTCTCCTGCGCTTTCTGTAAACATTGCGGGAATTTCTATATCGGAAAAACGAACAGAAAGCTGAGTAACCATATTAAAGAACACACTGCAGCAATACGCAAACAGGACAGTTTGAATGCCTTGAATAAACACATGCTATTTGCCCAAACTTCACAGGATTCAAATTCACAGCACTGGAAAAAATAGCAGAGTTTGTTGGGGACATGGACACATTCCTGCAAGTCCGGGAATTAAAATGGCAGATAGAACTGAGAGCTGATGTCTATCCAGGTCTCAACGAAACACTGAACATTAAATGTGCACTTAAATGGTATAGAGATTGAAATGTGATAGGGGTTGAAAGTTTAACAATTGTGCAAGCAGATTTAATGTGTTCCCTTTCTCCCTTACTCAACGTAAGTCTGGACATCAAATGTGCACTTAGAAGGTATAGAGAATGAAATGTGATAGGGTTTGAAGTATCGTGCAAGTGGATTTAATGTATTTATGGATTTACAACTGTGTAAGTGAATATAATGTGTTTCCTCTCTCTTTGACTTTTGCCCCCCCACCCCGTACACCCACGCTCCCAGTCACCAGGCTAGCCCCTGCTGACTCCACCAACACCCCCCAGTCTCACTTTTCACACAGCCATTCAAGGGGTGGTACCATCAGAACCAGCCCATGGGCGGTACCATCTGCACTGACCTAGTCTTCTGGGACTCTCTATTATATATATTCTCCTACCCATCAAACCCCGGCTCCTCACTCCATGTCCTGGGCGGCCCCCAAACAGCCCCCTCTCAAGTCCACACCACATTCCTTCCACTCCCCCCTCGGATGGCATACCCGCACATACTCTACAGACACACATTGATACCCAAGCATAACAGGACTTTGTACTTGACTCATCTACCTTCGTCCGTGCCCTTCTTTACTTACCTTTGGAGGCATGGACTCATAAGTTACAAAGAAACTATACCTAATTTCTGGGTTTTCCCATCAGGGATGAACCAATCTGGGTGTCAATATTAGAATTATCACATCATGACCCTCATCCTTCCCAGTTCCCCCGTTTTTTTTTGTTTTTGTTTTTTTTTTTGCTTTTGCATACGATCCCTTTTTGCACACGACCCCTATTAGTATGCACACGGCACCACAAGGCTATTACTGTTAGACCAATTTACCTTATGTAACTGCAATTGTAATGTTAATGAAAATGCACACAGCACCTTGCTTGTTCACACTTTACTATTGGAAAGGAACTGTTGTTAATTTTAATGGACTGCTAGAACTAATGTATTTAAACAAAGTGAAAATGGTTGCTCACAGTTATGAAACATTTTTCTGAAGAAGTCTTGATAATAAATAAGATGAAAGCTCTAAAGTACTACAGGAGTTAGTTGTTGGTGTGATTTACTATTCTTTGAATGCTGCTATTGTCACAAAGTTCATTTCTTAGTATATATATATATATATATATATATATATATATATATATATATATATATATATAAAAAATAAAACAATAATAGAATAATAACATGTTTGATGACTAATCCAATTGGCATTACCATAGACAGGGATTTAAATACATGGCTGTTGCATACAGTAGCAGGTTGTTGGTCTGCTGTGAGGATTGGTATGTGGCCTATTTATTTGTTCGCTCTTAAAGGTGATCAGGCTAGCATTTAACAGTAGCTAAGTAGGTAGTGTGCTCAATTTTGATGCTGATGGTTGTGAGTTCTATTCTCACAATAGGTAGTTGGTTCTAAATTTAATTATTTTCCTATGCTTTAGTGCTGCCTGGTAGTTGTAGGGGAGAGGAGATTGTAGTAGGGATGATTGTTATTGGTGGATTGCTAGTATTAGACACCAGTTTACCCTTAATATATGCTGTATATCATTAGGGAATAAACATGCTTGGTTCATAGTCTATGGTCCAAATCTATTGTTGAAGGAAGCGGTGTTCAATTTTTTTTTAATCTTCTTTGTGGTTAATGGTGTTCTTGCTGTTCTTTCATTTTTACAGATGGCTGGAGCTCATAGCTTGAGACAGAGATGGAAAGTAATTGTTTCGGAAGTTGCTGGCAGTGGAGTCCTTATGGTGGAAGAGGCCAGTACAGCAAGAAGGAAAAGATGAGTCCAGCTGACAAGGAGCACTTTGGCGGCATGGAGGAAGTGAGTTTGGAAGACAGCTACCTGTGCCGCGGTGGAAGTTCCGAGCAGTGTAGCAGTTTCTGCTGCTGTTCTAGGTAATTATAAGCTGTTGGGAAATGGAGGTAATGCAAGCTTAATGGAGCTTGTGGGTAGGTGGTTGGGGTGTGAAGGATGAGAGCTAGAACAGAACAATAGTGACATAACAGGCAACATGGTGGATTGTGAGCCTTTTTACAGAATTGAAGCAGGTCCAACTGTGGATAGTGGTGAGGGAGTTGGCTTAGGGACCTCACTAGGAAGTTTAGCATCGATTCTGTATATGGCCCAGTCATTACAGCTAGAGGATGTTTCAGTAATTGGATAGCTACTCAAGCATTAGTCAGTCCAGATTGGGGGTATTTTTGACCCTGCATATCCCTATTTCAGTTAAAGAAAAGATTTTGAAGGGCGAGTATATTAATAATTTTGAACTAATTGATGTGGAAGGGGTGCAGCAGTTGTAATCTGAGGCAGTGAATAATAAGGATGTTTTGGTGGCTTTAGCTGCATTGGGGTGAAAGAGTGGGGTGGTTATGAGCTAGGATGTGAGAGAACTGGGTGCTAGGATATATGTATTACATGACAGCTTGTTTGGAGAAGGATAATTGTGATGGGAAGTTAGATGCCCGGATACTTGGTTGGCCACCATGATGGGTGATTTTGGTGGTTTCACTTGAAAAGGTAGGATAGGTGGAGAGTCAACTGGAGTGTGCTGGGTATTCAGTTCAGGGTATTGCATGTGGACAGCATGCAGATTCTTGCATATGTGTTCAAATTGTACAGAGGGGCACCTGGCAGCTCAGTGTGGTCATCAGGAAGGGAATTTGGGTAATGTGAGTTTATTCCTGACCAAGGTGGGAGCATTGACTCTTTGGCCTCAGGTATTTCAAGGGATTCAAGGCAAAGGTAATTCTGGAGGAGTATGTACAGGTTGTTCCATCATGATCATTTCTATAACATGCTATTTAGATTGTTCATAGGGCCTCAGCCATTTGCTGCAGCTTGGTAAATTTCTCTCTGGGAACATTATCTGGTCTGAAGGTAAGACATCAATCCATTAGTGATGGGTCTCTAAGTAATGTATTATCATGCAAATATCAAGGTGTTCACAGCATAGTGCAGGGTGACTTATGAGGCAAACTTCTGTATACTATAAATTCATTACTACCTGTGAGGAACAGGACAAGATTAGAAACTCATTGATACCACACTGAATAGTTGTCCCAAGTAACATTTTAATGTGACATCATAAATAGTATGTCCATTTGTAGCAGCTTTAAATCCTTTATGATATTGGTAAAGTCAATGCGTAAGCCTGCAGAACATCTTATTGGGTGGTGGCCATTTACTAGATCTTTTCTTATTCTCTGTCTATTCTCTTCTCTCTAGGCTGTCTTTCGCTCCAGTTGTGTTTGTTTTGAGAATATTAAGCAAAGCCATTCAGTCAGTAATGCTATATCCCACATCAAGGCTTTGAAATGCCCTACATGATTAATTGGTATTAGTTTATTCCGTATCCTCTTTTTTTTCCTTCTTGTTGTATGTCATCATTTGGGGTTATGGAGCAGCCTGAGCAAGAGTTTTTCAGTGTCATATAACAATATATCTGGTTAACACTGAAACAAATGCTCAGGTCTTTCTGGCTTTTTGGTACCGTATTTTATTGGAATTATTATGTGACACCCATGCACTGGCCCTGTAATCACAGAACCTCAATCCTCACCACCAACACCAGTGAGGGGCATCCACATAGGGGAGGATAACAAATACATACACAGTAAAGTACAATTTTCCTTAAGAGCACACAGAGATCACAGTCAGTCTGGGGCTAGTTTCTCCCTTTAGCTCTAGATCCCCAATAAGACTCCCCACTGGCACAGCTATAGGGTCCAGATCTCAGCCTAGTGGGCAAGCTAAAACCTCCAGCACCCTCTCTGTCCAACCAGTGCTTCGTGTCCCTGCTCAAGTAGTTGACACACACACACTTTGAGATAAGAGTTATATACAACCACACAGACACTCCTGGGCAAGTTTAAATAATAAGGTCCACCACCTGCATGCACTCTGAGATACACATTCCCCGGATATACTTTGTCTTACTGAAACCTAGCTTTTACCATCAGCAGCAGATAATGAGGTTTTACCCCCAGGTTATAACATACTAAGGTTAGACCGTACCACTAGGAAGGGGGGAAGGGTAGCTGTAGTATACAAAACTACTCTAGATCTGACCTCTGATTCCACACAACCACCCATGTTGATAATGCTGAAATTCTTATTACCAAGCTTCAAATTAATAAAAACAAAAATATTAACATAACCTGTGTCTACATTCCCCCAGGTAATAATGCAAACACCCTAGAATGTATCCTCTCTTGGCTGTCTAGTAACTACCCTCAAGAAACCATTGTTCTAGGAGACTTCAACATCGACTGGAATATTTGTTCCTCAGAATCTCTGACCATCCATGTAAATCTATACGGATTTGCTTAGATCATATCCTCCCCAACTAGGATCAGTAAACCTAACAACAAACATAGTTTCCTAGATTGGATACTCATTAATAGCCATCCCCACATGTTTAGGGCCGGTACCCGACCTGAAGACATAAGTGACCATTTTCTTACCTATATAATCAGGCATAAGACTGACATCCTCCACCAACCTACTTACAAAACAATTAGAAACAACAAAAACTTTAACCCTGCTAATATCCAAAATGAACTCAAAGTATGTAACTGGGCACTCCTAAAACATCTACCACTTGAAGAAGCTGTATTATATTTCAACACCAAATTCCTAGCCATCCTTGATACCCATGCACCTGCACGTTCTATAAGAGCTAAAGCAAAAGCTGCTCCATGGCTTTCAAAAGAAACCAGACAAATGACCTTACTTAGAAACAAAGCTTGACCACTTGGCATACCACAAAATCCCCCTTAGATCAACTTAGATTTAGACAACTAAGGAACAACACTAAAAAATCTACCAACCTAGATAAAAAAAAACTTTTACTGCCATTTACAACAGAAGCAACAATCCGCAAAAGTTTTGGGCAGGCATAAATAAACTTATTCACCCTGGGCAATGTACAACTCCTACACCCTTGGCTACAATCCAAAAACCTTTGGAAGACATTGCTAATTCCTTTAACCGTTTCTTCACAGAAACTATCCAGTCACTAGCTAACCAACTATCTCCCAGTTGCCCAAGTCTTAACGTTGCCACACCTAGTTCTCAACTCCCCTTTAACTTTCCACCAGTTTCCACATCACTTATCCATGCCCTAATCAAGAAACTAAAACCTACCACCCTTGCAGCGGATCTCCTCCCAGCTGAGTATCTGCAAAAAGCTGTGGATGTCATAGCATAACTGATCTCTATCCTGATCAATAGGACTATATCAGAAGTCACTATCCCCTCCATCTGGAAGACATCCCATGTTATTCCACTCCACAAAGGGGGCAGTGTCACTGAACTGTCAAATTACAGACCTATAGCTATTTTGTCACCCCTGGCTAAAATTATGGAGAAGTGCATCCATAAACAACTCCTGAGCCATCTCATTCAGCACAATCTATTGGCTAACTCACAGCATGGTTTCAGATCATTCCACAGTACAACCACAGCTCTCTTCTCCTTCTCCAATGTTATTAATCAAAACCAAAACAACATTAAGCTTTCTTCTGCCCTCTTTCTTGATCTCTACAAAGCCTTCAACATAGTCAATTACCAACTACTCATACACACTTAAGACTATTCCCATAGATGTCCAGGCTATCCAATGGTTCAGATCTTATCTGAGTGGAAGACAACAGGCTGTACTATGGCAGAACAAACTAACTTCCCTTCTACCTATCACCCTTGAGGTCCGTCAGGGCTCTGTATTAGGACTCCTGTTATTTTCTATATCAATTAATGACCTGTACACAGTCATCCCAACAGCCACCTGCATTCAATATGCAGATGACTCCACTTTGAATTGCTCTGCCACCTCCCCTTTAAGTCTGCAGACTCTATTCCAAAATGTTTTTAATACTGTCGAAAATTGGGTGTGTAATCAATGTCTCCTATTAAATCCTAACAAAACGAAGCTACTGTTTTTCTCCCCCACTCATAAAGCCTCCGCTCCAACCTTTACTATAAAATCTAACAATGGCACTGCCATTGTCCCAGATCCCTGTATCAAACTCTTAGGTGTAACAGTTGATAATAACCTCAAGTTTGATATGCATATTAATCAAAATATTAAAAAAGTTAATAAAAAACTTGGCTCACTATACAAGATCAAACCTTTCCTTATTCCACAAGCTAGGACAGTAATTGCCCATACACATCTACTTTCCACCCTCCTTTATGCATCCCCTGTCTTCACAAACTTCAGTAAGTCTGACCTTAATAAACTCTCTATCTGCTTTAATCATAATGCTAGATTTGTCACTGGAGCAGCATGCAGAACACACCACTGTCTGAACCTAAAGAATCTAGGGTGGCTAGAATTGCCTATCCAACTTCAGTACAATCAGCTAATAGTAGCACCTAAAATTCTCTACCAACCTGAAAACACACCCGTACTTGCAAAAATTATCACCCCTTACAGCAACCTCAAGACACTTCGCTCATCCAACAAATTAGTAGTCCAAACCCTCAAAAGCAACAACTCATCTGGAGACTCTCTATATGCCAACTTTGTTGGTAAAATATGGAACTCACTTCCTGCTGAGCTTACTTCAGATCCCGTTCTAACCCAATTAAAAATAAAAATAAAACAGTACTTTAAAAGACAATGGCTATGTCCTTGCTCTTATCCTGACTAACTCAGGCAATATAAACATGTGCTAAAGAGGTCTTTTGGCCACCCCTACATTGCTACCTAATTGTTACTCTATAACAAATCAGATTTATATATGACAGAATGAATGACTTTTATCCTATGTATTGCATCTGTAACAGTGCTTTAACTTGTTTTTTTCTGTATGTATGTATGTATGTATGGAGCTTTTCTCCCCGGGCCTCTACTGAAAATGGAGAAGTATTCAGTTGGACTATCCCGGTCAACAAATGTAAAATAAATAAACAAAATTATTGAGGTCTGCATCCCATTTCTGACATTAGGAATTGCTTTTACTAACACTCTTAGTCTAATGCTCTGCTGTATCTCTTTAGACTTATTCTAGGTAAAAACCACAAGGTATGGATACATTTTTTGTAAGTACCTCAAAAACAGATTGTATCAATTGTTCACTGATGAATCTCAACTACATTTGTAACCATGTTTAATATATGTCACCATATTTTAAAATTGTACTGTTCTACAGCTGTTTTACATCTATGTTTTATTATTGTCTTACGTCCTCAGCTGGACTAATGTCTATATTTTAAATGCTATGTTTTTTTAACTGTATAATGTAAGTAATACTTAATGTGGAGCTTTTCTCCTCAGGCCTCCGCTGAAAATGGACCTGTGCCCATTCGGACTCTACCTGTCAACAAATGCAAATAAAATAAAATAAATAAATAAAATATGCACTCGTCAAAAGAAAGAGAAGCTAAACCACCACATCCAAAGCTTGATTTTGAACAAGGAGAACACTGGAGTTGCATCCTTTGCCATATCATTTTCATAATAAAACACATCAGTCCCTCTTCCTCCATTAGATAAATTCACATAATAATTCTATATTTTTTTTAATTTCTCCATGTCTTTTGTGTTTCTAATACCATGACAGGAATGGAACCCATTCCTAAGTCAAAGTATCATTAAAGATCATGAAATTAGTATTTTTTGAAGCTTTGATGTTAGCCAGAAGTGCTCTTAGCAGCACCCGCAATATGCTTAGTATGGAATCCTTCTGCAGTTCATACGGCGTTACATGTATCAGCAACATATCTAAGTATTATTGTAAATTTTTTAGCATATCTAAGTATGATTGTAAATTCTTTTTTATTAGACTCATTGCTCCAACTACTATTAGAAGTGTCTGGGTATCCTTCTTCCACATTTCCCTTGTTTCTGCCTGCCAATCCTGGAGTTTTATGACTTTATGTGTCTCTGTACGTAAGACACTGTAGTCACTGGGTATAGAAATTTCAATGATCAATGCTGCTTTTGTCTTCTTTTCATGGACTACAATATCTGGTTTTCTTGCATCTATTTTTTGAACTGTTGGTAACGGGTGATCCCATCTTAAATAAACTTCATAATTTTTTATGATGTTTTGTGGTTAATGTTTCCAGTGTTTTTCAGCTACTTCAGTGTTATAATGTTTGTACAACCCAGAATGCAACAATCTTGCCACACTATTATGCTTTTCAGTATACAATCCTTTTGTCATTTGTATATCACAACCAGCAACAAGATGTGCAACTGTTTCCAATTCTGTTCTACAAAACCTGCATTTGTCTGTTTCTCCCACATGTTCAATGGACTTTGCAAACCAATGCGTATACATTCCACTATCTTGGACCGCCATTACTAACCTTTCATCTTTTGGTTTCAATTTACCTATCCTTAACCATTCCTGTTTGATTCTGATCAACATGAGGTTGTTCCAAGGGGTCTATATTATAACATCGAAGTCTTAAAACTTGAATGTTATAATTATCAAACCCTATGCACCGAACGCTGAAAATAGCAAAGCTGCAGAATATTGAATACTTTCCTAGGGAAAGTATTTGGTGGGCCATTTCTGCAGGTTCATTATTTCCTCGACTGTGGAGTGAAGGTTACGGACTGGGTTAAGGTAAGTGTGTGAACAGATTGGGTTAAGGTGAGTGTGTGATAGTTAGGGACCTTAGGGTTAGGGAGCGGGTAAGGTGAGCGTGCGATAGGGACCTTAGGGTTAAGGAGTGGGTAAGGTGAGTGTGCGATAGGGACCTTAGGGTTAGGGAGCAGGTAAGGTGAGTGTGCAATAGGGATTTTAGGGTTAGGGACCGGGTAAGGTTAGTGTGCGGTAGTTACGGACCTTAGGGTTAGTGTTGGGTTAAGGTAAGTGGATAGCTAGTAGTGTATGTATGGTTTAATGTAAGGTTTTGTGAAGTGTATGTGTGTGGATTATTTATTTTGGTGTGCTTGTGCTGTGTGTATGTTTGCCGGAATAGCAAATTTTTTCCCAGGGAAAAAATTTGCTTTCTGAGTATTTGATGTTATAGTCTTTCGATTGAAATGGTTCAATATTATAACATTCAAAGTTTTAAGATTTCGATGTTATAATATAGACCCGTTCCAAGAGTTTTCTATACTTGCAACTATATTTATGCATTTTCCATATTTCTTGCCTTATCATCTGATCCTTCACCTTATATTCTTTTTTTTTTCTTTTTTGCCAGATTTAAGTTGCTGCCTGATTTTTATCTACTTTTGGTTTGATTTCCATTCCCACTTGATGCCAATATGCTTCTAGTAAACTAAGTAGGGAAGCCATCTTAGACTTATTCTCCTCATGTTTTGAAACTTTCACTATGTTTGAGTTTAGATGCCTTTGCCTGTATTTCTCTTTGAATATCTTTGGGGCTGTTTTTTGTATTGATTAATTTGGCTTTCTCCTTTGCATAAATATCACATCATATCAGATTTCACTTTCTTTCACATACCCTTATTTCTTTTTTATCCTTTCGAAAGGTATAAATGGCATTTCCTATGTCCTTAGTTACTCAACAATCTTCTGTGGTTACTGCTTATTTGTTTTTTTCTTGTCATTTCAGTTTGAGCAAAACAGTGATTGTGTTTACTCTAATTACTTCTGCAGCGACAATAGGTAAGGCCCTTGTCTTGTCTTTCAAGTTTCATATATTTATACTTGCAAACTTCACTTCATAGCACTGCTTACATTCTTTCTTCTCCATCCAAAAGAACAATGAAAATGTACTTGATACTCTTAGTAACATTTGCACAATTAGTTAATTTGTAGAAAGGCTTAGCTGGTAAGACACACTTGCAGAAATGCCCCTTTTCCTTTAATACACTAAACATCATCCATCTTGGTTCAGTTAAGTTCACAGTTCAGGGTCTTTTAGATTTCCTCTTTTTTGTTTCCTAATTGATGTACTGCATCTTTTTCTCTTTCCTTTGACTTGTGAAGTGTAACATATACATATGAGTCCCGCTCCCATCACGTCACAGTGCATCAAAGCCCAGTTCATCACTGACAGGACACCAGATATGAAGCATACAATATATTTGTATACACTTTTTATATAAGGGTTTCACAACCCCACAAGTTATGTGGGGGACTATGTCTCAGCACTTGTATACCAATATTACTTGTTCTGAGGTTATCAAGCCTCAGGGAACATTATATAAATTGTCAGTAAGTTGCCTGTTCAGTCTCCTAGTCCCAGCCATACAGATTTATATCTATCTGGTCATGATGGAGCAACAAAGCACTGTAACAAAAAGCACTCTGACTTCAGCTTATCTCATATAGTAGACTAGAAAGATGGATTTTTTTTTTTTTTTTTTGTAACAGAAACACACTCTAACTTTGGTTTATTTCACATAGTAGACTAAAAAAAACTGCAAGAAATACACACCTAAGTAAAGTCTTCACACTGTGTAATATCTTAAACCTCCTTTAGTGGAGACCCTAGGGATATATGCACATAACCCTTTAAAGACATCCCAGTGATTCAGCTTCTGAATACTCATGGCTTTTTACTTAAGTTGATATAGGTGCATTCAAGTCAATAAAGCCAAACCCAGCTAGCTATAAACATGTCTTTCAGACTTTTTATGACTTCATTTGTGTGGCATAAGTGGACTGTTTGGCTATATTTTAGAAATAGTGCTTAAAACTCACCTGATGTCCACAAGCATTAATGTGCCTGCAAAATATTCCAAATAAAATCTAAGCAAAGGGTGACAAGGTTAAAAAAACATTCAGTAAAAACTACAAGAGGGACTCAGCCAAGCTAAAGTCTTCACTGTGTAATACTCTTAACCGCCTGTAATGGAGCCAAGCTAAAGTCTTCACTGTGTAATACCTTTGACCTCCTGTAATGGAGCCAAGCTAAAGTCTTCACTGTGTAATACCTTAAACCTCCTGTAATGGAGCCAAGCTAAAGTCTTCACTGTGTAATATCTTAAACCTCCTGTAATGGAGCCAAGCTAAAGTCTTCACTGTGTAATACCTTAAACCTCCTGTAATGGAGCCAAGCTAAAGTCTTCACTGTGTAATACCTTAAACCTCCTGTAATGGAGCCAAACTAAAGTCTTCACTGTGTAATACCTTAAACCTCCTGTAATGGAGACAAATGTGATATATGGAAATGGCATAACAATGTTTCATCTCCATGGCTTCTGAATGCCCATCACTTTCTTACTTTTCACTTTTTCCTTTTGGTCTTTATGGGTACATTCAGGCCACTGGATTTTTTTCAGACACCTTAAAGTTTGTGGAAATCAGCTGCATTTTAAACTCTGTATTTCTTAAGTATACAAATGGCCTGTTGAGTACATAGCCAATTTTTTAGCTACATGGCTTCTGAATGCCTATGACTTTTTACTTTTTAAGTGTTTATGGGTACATTCAGACCAATAAAGTCGAACCCCACTAACTGTAGAGATGCTATGTTCCACACTTTTTGTGACCTCCTCAGTACAGCATAAGTGAACTGTTTGGCTATACTTAAGAAACAAAAGTCTTTTGGCTTTTCCCGGTTAGGGGTTGCCACAACGGAACTCCGGTCCGCTCATGATTGGCAGTGGATTTTTACGGTGTCAAGTTGCCAGCCTGGTGCTCAACCTTCAAAGAAGGCATGTCCATTCATGCTCAGATCTACCTGCATGTCTGACAATATAGATTCAGCCCTCTGAGCACTCTGAAGATGCAAATGAGGTATGAAGTCCTTAGAATTGCTGAATACCAAACTTTTGACTTTGTGTAGCAGATGTAAACATGGCATGGCCCCTACACCACTATTAGGTGCTAATGGCTTTCAACTGTGAATGATTGCTCTGACTGAAGCAAAACCCAGTGACACACAGACACCCTTCACTGAAGTGGGTGTCAGTGAGGATTCACTTACAAACTGTGAAGATAATTGCAGTGAGAATGAGCATTTAAAAAAACAAAACACCCCACATGTATATTTCCTTGGCTTAACAGCACATTCTCCTGTCTTTGCTGAAAACTGTTGCTGACTGTCATGTATTTGTATTACACCTTGAAAGAAATATGAGAGAATATGAACTAGAGATTTCATTTGTGATAGTAACAAAATCCACAAACAGGTGTCCGAAAGTCCAACATATTTTGTATTTTTATATCTTAGTTTGACTGTGAACAGTGATTGGGTTTTGTACCTTTTTGTATAAAATAAAACTAGCGTTCAGATTTGGATACCTGTTTGTGGATTTTGTGCTTTGTTTTTTTGCTTCTTCTTAATTTGTGATAGTAAAGTAGAGATAAGGGAATGATTTCCAGAATACAAAGAGAAGTCAGAACTGCAGATTTGCAAACATATTCATAAATAATATGTGATCACTCATTCCACTAAATATGTTATGTGCACATTTACAATCAACTGAGAATGTCCAGCTGTATAAACTGTTTATTGCTGTGTAATTGCTTGCATGTACATTATTTGATTCAATTGCAAAGCTGTGTCTTTGTTAAAGAGAGATCACTCACTATAACTATGTTGTGTAAGTGCAGTGATCTGATGGTTCATATCCAGAGCTGTATAATTGTTTAACCTTTGTTTCCCTTTTTCATCTTTTTTCCTTTTTCCATGTGCACAGCATGTGCCATAACACAAACACGGTTAGTTGCTTAAAACTGAAAATTTAATTTCAGTCACCTTCTAGAGCACAAATGCACTTAGCGGCATTGTGCAGCAGTCAGCAACATGGATGGTAATGAGTGCAGAAATTGCATTTGTTGCCCAACTGTGTCTGTGGCCCAAGGTGTAAATATGTTGAGCTAAAAAAGAGAAAGCATAGGTATAGCTGTGTTGGAGTCCCACAGCAGTTCTTTTTATTGAGGAGGGGATCATAATGAATAGTTACACAAGTAATATATGTTCACTATTGTGTTTTACATGTGTGTGTTGCCCACCTATGCACGAACATGGTTCACTACTTAATTAAAAAATTTAAAAATTGGATTTGGTTCACTTTCCTTTTTGCAAACAGGCTCAGTGGTGATGCACAAGCATCAGCACTCTGGATAGTGCTGACTGGAGAAAATACACCTCATCATCATCATCTTCTTTCAGCTGTTCCCGTTAGGGGTCGTCACAGCGGATCATCTGTTTCCATTTCTTCCTGTCCTCTGCATCATGCTCTTTCACACCAACTGCCTGCATGTCCTCTCTCACCACATCCATAAACCTCATCTTAGGCCTTCCTCTTTTCCTCTTACCTAGCAACTCCATCCTTAGCATCCTTTTCCCAATATACCCAGCATCTCTCCTCAGCACATGTCCAATGTCTCCAAACTGTTCAACCTGAGCTGACCCTCTAATATACTGATTCCTAATCCTCTCCATCCTAGTCACACCCAGTGCAAATCTTAACATCTTTAAGTCTGCCACATCCAGCTCTGACTCCTGCCTTTTCGACAATGCTACCGTCTCCAACCCATATAACATAGCTGGTCTCACTACCCTCTTGTAGACCTTCCCTTTCACTCTTACTGGTACTCGTCTGTCACAAATCACTCCTGACACTCTTCTCCACCCATTCCACCCTGCCTGTACTCTCTTCTTCACCTATCTTCCACACTCACCATTACTCTGAACACCTCTTGCCCATATTTTTCTGTGGCACTGGGTATAAATGCAGTAAGTTCATAGTCAAAATACAGGTGAGCCATGGTTCAAATTCACTGCACTCCCTTTTTTGTTAAGGGTGTTCCACTGTAATTTTTCACACCACTTTGACTATAAAGGTAATACTACACAGCAATAGCTATGTATCGCAGGTTATTTGACATACACATACTTTTGTAGGTATCATATGTACTATATGTGTAACTGGTCTAGCATGATGATGATTATGTAATAAAACATGTAGTTGCATATCTCTGGTGGACACAGCAGTTTACTGACAATCATCTACACCCTTCTCATAACCCAAGTTGTTGTTGTTGTGTCTTTCAGCTTTTCCCGGTTAGGGGTCGCCACAGGGAACTCCGGTTCGCTAATGATTGGCAGTTGATTTTTATGTGCCGAGTTGCCAGCCTGCAAGTCTATCCATTTCTAGTATACTGTCAGGCATTAGTCCTGCATCACACTGAGAATGCATAGGCTAGGACCTTTTAATGTCATACACATACAGGTCTAATTGAAGTATAGCAGCAGTCACTATTAAGCTGTATATCTGCAATGAACATGGTTAACCTGCATGTCTCTGTAGCAATCAGGGCTAGTTAGTTATGCAAAAATGTATGCATTTTCATTTACACAGGTTTGAATCCCACATTGTACAAATTACTTTTAACACAGTGTAAGTCCCCACAAAATATGTGTCTCAGGTCATCCCATCGATCTCTCAAAAGTCATGGCTTAAAAGCCAAGTCATTATTTAGCATTTCAGTGTTCACCATTGGACAAAGTGTGACCAAGTATAGCAGCACACATGCCATAAATCGGGTCTATATCAGTTCATAGAGCAGTTTATTTATTGAATCTCTGTTAATCAAACTCACTTTAGTGAAACCTCACTTTAGCGAATGATCGTTTCAGCAAATTTTCTTACAGGGAAAGAAACAAGTGGGCCAGCTAACAATTGTACCAAACACTACACAACTTAAAATTCATAAAAGTGAGGGGGCTTCCCCCCCCCCACCTTCCAAACTAAATATTTACTTATTTATTTATTGTCATTTGTTAACTGGGTTAGTCCAGCTGAGCCAGGGGGCAGTTTTCAGTGGAGACCTGAGAAGAAAATCTCCAGAATACAAGTAACAATATAACAAAAGTATTAAAAATATCCCAAAATAGTTGTGTTAACAATGATATAATTTCAATTTGTTATTACATTGAAGAATAGGTATGATTTTTATACAGCTCTTATTCAAGATGCAGAGAGCAGGAATGTAGCATCAAATAAACTCAATATGACAAATATATATGCAGGTATCAGTTAGAAACACCATGTGCATGAGTACGTACAAGAAAACAGGGTGTAGGTAAGAAGTAAAGGAAGTAATAAGAGAGATAAGTACAGAAAAGATATGATACATGCACAGAGTAGGGTAGAAAAACTTAGGAAGAGAGCAGTGTAGTATCATGGAGGAGTTTAGCATGGACAGGACCAGGTGCTTAGTAGGTAGTTTTTAAGCTCGTATTTAAATTGGGCCTTATAAGGGATACTTCTTATTTTAAGGGAAAGGGCATTCCTGGAATGAGTGATAGAGAACTTATAGAGGGACATGCCTATATTTTTAGCAGGTTTGTATATGTCTCAAAGATGTTTGTCAGATGTGCAAAGCTGACATGTGGGGTTAGAAAGTGATACGATGTTAGAGAGGCTGGGACAAGAAGTGGGGTTATAGAGTATAGAGTGTGTAATGTGTAGTTACCAACTCAGAAATCACATTACAGTGGGGCAAAGAGAATTCCCAATGATGACCCACTAGTTGCTTTCCCCTGTGAGAAAGTTTGACTAATAGAAAGCTGATAAGTAGACTGTTCGATGAAGTGATATAGACCCTATAAATCAATGCCAAATGTCACATCAGCATTGCTGTTTCATAAACTCCTTTCCTCTTTGTTTGGCAATATTTCTCTTCCCTTACCATCAAGCAAATACAGTCAGCATAGTCATGTGTATTTGAGCACTGGTCATAAAACGTGATATCATGAATTGGAGGGGAAATATTTCAACTGTTGATGGAGGACCTTTGCAGACATGCAGGACATGAGAAGTATGGCTCCAAATTCAGGGCACAGAGGTGGGAGTGGAACAGGCAAAAATAATTGTTGCCCTCCTTGTGAAATGCTACAGTCATACGCTACTACAGGGGGACCATACTGAGTCTCACTACAAGGCTGAGGCATGGAAAATCCTAGCCAAGGCTGCCCCTAGTGTGACTGGCATACCATGCATTGGGGAGTAGCATAGGCTCCACTACAGTGATCTAAAGAGGTGTAAGTAGGCATAATTCGACCACTAGCTGGATGAGTTTAGAACTGCTGACACTCCCCAGTTGTGAAAGTATATAAGCCATGCAACTTTAAATGATATCAAATGGTGTGGACAGCCAGGACTGGTATACATAATGCTTTGCTTTCATGTCTCTTCTTTCATTTGCTATTTTACAGCTACAGAGGAAATCTTGGAGAAAAGGGAGGCACATGCTGAAATGTTGGTATGACTCAGAGAGGCAAGGGGCATGTCTGCAGTACAACTGACCCTGATTGTAATAAATATATTGTAATTCCATAGATCAGTGTCAAGTTCAGCATGCCTATGTTAACTGTAACAGTAAGCATACATACATTCTTCTATAGCTCCTTGTCATTGTATTAGGCAAGTATGATAGTGTATTTAGGTTATGTGGGTTCAATTCCCAGAAGTAACCTAGAGATTCATATTGAACAAGTATAATTTTTACATTTGAAATGCAGCAGTATTGGCTTTAATGACATAATGTCATGTTGTTAAGTTAATCTGTAGTATTTTTAAAAGCATGTATGGAATTTGTGAATATTCCAGGGATTACTTGTAACAATTCACAATCATTTTTTGGACTGTGAAAGCTATGTAGCTATTATAATAAGAAAAAGCATATTTACTATAGTAAAGGATGAATTTGACATTGCATGGTTCTAATATTCTATTTTCTTTATTGGCTCACCCCACCCCTTATCTTTCTCTATTTTTTTAGGTAGCATTGCCCCAGCTGGTGGTGCAGTGGTACTCTCTGGAGGCAGTGATTATGTCATCCACCAGGAGCTGCCAGGGATGGTGAATGATTTAACAGAGACTGGCCTCATTGCCCACATCAGCTGCTGGAGAGGTTGGTCATTAAAACAGAAAAGAGACTCCCATGTCAAGCAGTCTCACAGGGAAATGAGGAGAGGGACAGTGATGACAGTTTTGAGAGTGAGGACTAGACTCTGACTGTTCTCACACTTGATGGGCATGTGCCTCCGATGTCCCCTACCTATGTCCGATAATGGTATCTCCCAAACTTTTGTGTCTGTAACCATCCCTGTGTCTGTCTTGTTTGTCCTGTTTGTCTGCACCTGCTTCATCACCTACCTTAACTACCTGACCCTCATATTCCTATGTCCCTTCCCCAACATGTCTCTCTTTTATCTATTTATTTATTTATTTATTTTATTCATCTTACATTTGTTAACCGGGTTAGTCCGGCTGAGCTTTTGGCTCATTTTCAGCAGAGACCCGGGAAGAAAAAGCTCCTCAGGACTAGAAAACAATTTATTAAATTTTAGTAACATAGTAGTAGCATCAGCTATAGGATCTTCCAAGCAGAGACCTGGAGAGAAAAAAAAGCTCTTCAGGCAATTCAGTTATCCAGAGTATTAACAATTGGCAGACAAGTATGTGAGTTGTTGCAAACATGGTTTTAAACAATTAGCAGAAGAAAATGTGACTAGTTACAATATTATTTAAGCTGCTTAGAGCAAAATGAGTTAATAGTTAGGCAGATGCTTATTTAAAGTGGGTAGGATCTAGTTGTATAGGAGTTTGGAAACAGGAAAGGAAAGTAAGAATGGCTAGTAGGAGATGTAGGGGAGGTAGAGTATAGGAGACAGACTAGACAGGTAGGTTGTTTTGAGACTGTAAGAATTAAGAGTGGTTGGAGATAGAGGAAGGGAAGAGGTAGAAGAGGCAGGGGAACAGTGTTAGAGATACATTAAGAGTGAGGTGGTGAAATAGGTGAAAGGATGGTGGTTTCAGGGTGGTTGGCTACAGTGGCAAGACCACTTTGTTTTTAGGTATTTCCTCGTGGCTAATTTGAAACTTTTGCTATGCTGGAGGGATTTTATTTCCAAGGGGAGTTGGTTCCAGGATGTGGCTGGCTTATAGTAAGAAGAAAGCAGACTATTTTGGTTTTGGGTTTGTAGATGTCAAATAATTCTTGATTTCAGCTGCGTAGCTTCCTAGCAGGGGAATATTTGGATATGATAGTGGAGAGGCTGGGGCAGAAGGAGGGTAGATGGAGGATAGAGTGGATGATTTGTAGTTGGTATAGTTGGAACAGCTGAGGAAATTCTAGCCAGTCTAGTTGCTGTAGTGCTAACAAGTGGTGTGACTTGTAGGTTTGGTTAGCTGCAAATCTGGCGATCTTATTATAGGTAGTTTCAAGCTTGGAAATAAGTGTAGAATTTAGGTTTGTGAATATGTGGCAGCTGTACAGGAGTGTTGGGAGTAATATAGCCTGGGAGAGAGTTATTTGGGCAGTGTTAGTTAAGTATTTCTTGCTATGGAAAAGGTGTCCAAGTTTCTGATGAGTTCTTTTTACCGAGTTAGTAATATGGAGATCAAACTTAAGCTGATCATCTATTGTAACACCTAGCAATTTACTACTAGATTCAGCTGAGATGATAGTGTTGTTGCAGGATAAGATGGTAAATGTACTTTTGAGTGTGGTGATGCTTTTAGGGATGAAGAGTAGGAAGTTAGTTTTTTTTGGATTAAGTATTAGTTTGTTATCACTAAGCCAAGTAAATCCAAAAATAGCAGAATACAGATGCCCCAAAATCTCGAGACTCGAATACCAAATGAACACGAATTTTATTCAGAGAAGAGAGCACAACACTTAAAGCTCATGTACAGGGTTGAGCGCTTTCATCTGCCACATCACAGATTTCTTCAGAACCAATGAGCTCCTACAGTCCATTCATTTTATAACCTTTTAGGCGCCAAAAATCTCAATGAAAAATACTCAATTAAAAAATACTCAATTAAAAATAATTAACTAATTATAATCAATAATTTATGACAGTACTATCTGCATAATATTGTCTGCTTTTGTTGTAATCTTGTTAATAAAAATTGATGGTTGTGAATTCTCAAAAGTCTTGTTTGCATTCATCCTTCACATTAAAATTCTAACCATAATATAGAGATACACAATTATCCAAAAATATTGTGAGTATCAATGATGAATTCCATGTATACCTTGTATAATGCACTAAATATATGTACAATATATATATATAAAATTATAAATGAAAATATGTACAAATGTGACATTCATTACAGAGCTATTTGAATCAAATACACAACTACATTATACTACTTTTGTCTATTATAAGACCTAAGTGTAAGTAATAAACTAAATACAATAAACAAACTCGTGTATAGAGTGTAAACATTAGGGGAAATGGAAAAAATGCAAAATTGTCAAAATGCTAGCGGGGTTCGTGTTGTAATACTACTTGTTGGAACATTCTCCTGTGTTCTAAAATACTAGTTCAATGCAAGAAAGGGTTTTAAACTGATATAATCATTTATACCAGGTGGTGTAGTTGCGTCCGTACATATTTGCCATTTACTTTCAACCCAGGCCAGATAAGTCTTCCAATTTCCACCTCTATCACTAATCTCTACCTGGTCTACAATGGCAAAAGTAAAGTTGTGATCTGTCCCCTTATCTAAAATGTGCTTACATAGTGCATTTTTTGAAAAAAAAGGCATTGCATATTTGGACACTTGGATTAGTAATACAGGGACGTGGTTTTCATCTAGGATATATAGGAAGCCTACGTTTTCAAACGACTACATTCATTTCAGTAGTTGTCATCCCCCACATATTTTCAAAAATATAGTCAAGGGACAGAGTATATGAGCAGCAAGAATGTCATCCCCTTTGGAAAACATGATTAGTGAGTTAGAAGTAGTGTTTAAATTATTCCAGGATCAAGGTTATCCAAAGACTATGCTAGAGAATGTTACTTCTTATGTGAAAGCCCAATGGGTACATAAATATACACCATTACTGGGGATTAGTGTTGTGCCACAGCGTAACACGAGCAATGAATGGGATAGAAAAGTATGTCTGATTAAATTCAATCCCTATGCCAGTG
Source organism: Protopterus annectens (assembly GCF_019279795.1). Taxonomy (NCBI): domain Eukaryota; kingdom Metazoa; phylum Chordata; order Ceratodontiformes; family Protopteridae; genus Protopterus; species Protopterus annectens. The sequence goes on from NC_056747.1 coordinate 1,026,134,927, forward strand.
TAATAATTGAAATTCTCAAAAAACACTGGCCATTAATTACCACTTCTGGTTCTATAGGACATATAGTAGGAACAGAGATTTGTACAGTATTCAAAACGGGAAGTAATATAAAGAGATTAATGGAGTATGGAAGAAAAGGAACAAGTGACATGAGAACGAAGGGTACCACTAGATGTGGCACCTGTAAACAATGTACATATATCAACACCAAACAAAAAATTAGGTTAGACAATATTATCAACACCATGGTAATTTGTAAAAATGGAAATTGTAATACACAACATATTGTTTATATAGCTACCTGTACGAAATGCTCAGCCTTTATATAGGCAAAACTGAGAGGAAGTTTAAGACTCGTATATATGAGCATATGTACAGGATAAAAAAGGGTGATTCAAAAAATGCACTATGTAAGCACATTTTAGATAAGGGGACAGATCACAACTTTACTTTTGCCATTATAGACCAGGTAGAGATTAGTGATAGAGGTGGAAATTGGAAGACTTATCTGGCCTGGGTTGAAAGTAAATGGCAAATATGTACGGACGCAACTACACCACCTGGTATAAATGATTATATCAGTTTAAAACCCTTTCTTGCATTGAACTAGTATTTTAGAACACAGGAGAATGTTGTATAGGAGTTTGGAAACAGGAAAGGAAAGTAAGAATGGCTAGTAGGAGATGTAGGGAGGTAGAGTATAGGAGACAGACTAGACAGGTAGGTTGTTTTGAGACTGTAAGAATTAAGAGTGGTTGGTGATAGAGGAAGGGAAGAGGTAGAAGAGGCAGGGGAACAGTGTTAGAGATACATTAAGAGTGAGGTGGTGAAATAGGTGAAAGGATGGTGGTTTCAGGGTGGTTGGCTACAGTGGCAAGACCACTTTGTTTTTAGGTATTTCCTCATGGCTAATTTGAAACTTTTGCTATGCTGGAGGGATTTTATTTCCAAGGGGAGTTGGTTCCAGGATGTGGCTGGCTTATAGTAAGAAGAAAGCAGACTATTTTGGTTTTGGGTTTGTAGATGTCAAATAATTCTTGATTTCAGCTATAGCTTCCTAGCAGGGAATATTTGGATATGATAGTGGAGAGGCTGGGGCAGAAGGAGGGTAGATGGAGGATAGAGTGGATGATTTGTAGTTGGTATAGTTGGAACAGCTGAGGGAATTCTAGCCAGTCTAGTTACTGTAGTGCTAGCAAGTGGTGTGACTTGTAGGTTTGGTTAGCTGCAAATCTGGCGATCTTATTATAGGTAGTTTCAAGCTTGGAAATAAGTGTAGAATTTAGGTTTGTGAATATGTGGCAGCTGTACAGGAGTGTTGGGAGTAATATAGCCTGGGAGAGAGTTATTTGGGCAGTGTTAGTTAAGTATTTCTTGCTATGGAAAAGGTATCCAAGTTTCTGATGAGTTCTTTTTACCGAGTTAGTAATATGGAGATCAAACTTAAGCTGATCATCTATTGTAACACCTAGCAATTTACTACTAGATTCAGCTGAGATGATAGTGTTGTTGCAGGATAAGATGGTAAATGTACTTTTGAGTGTGGTGATGCTTTTAGGGATGAAGAGTAGGAGCTTAGTGTTTTTTTAGATTAAGTATTAATTTGTTATCACTAAGCCAAGTCTCAATGGTGTGGAAGGATGTGTGGGTTGTTGAGTGGAGGTCAGTTGGGTTGTCAGCAATGGTTATAACAACTGAGTCATCAGCATATTGCACAAGAGATGACATGGGACAAGAGGAGTAGAGCAAGTTGGTGAAAGTATTAAAGAGTAGTGGTCCAAGTATGGACACTTGGGAGACTTCCATTTGTACAGTGAGAGGGGAGGATAGTGCAGAGAGCCATTTAACTGATTGCTGGCAGGTTGAGAGATAGCTGGAGAACCAAGAGATAATAGGGGGAGAGAAATGTAAGTTAGTGAGTTTATCTAGAAGGAGTAGGTGAGAGACAGTGTCAAAGGCTTTACAAAGGTCAAGGAATAGGCATGAGACAAGTTTATTGTTATCACGAGCTAGGGACACTGTGTTGATGAATGATACAAGTGCAGTAGTTGTACTATGCTTGGGATGGAAACCATGCTGTGTGGGTGTGAGAAGGTTTTCCTGGTAAAGGTAATGCATTACCTGCTTGTGAATGCATTTCATTAGGATTTTGGAGAGTGGAGAGAGTATGGCAATCGGTCTGAAGTTGGATATGTCTGAGGAGTTGCCCCCTTTGTGAATGGGTAGAGTAAAGAAATGCTTCCATACAGTGAGGGCATAGGATTCAGAAATGGATTGGTTGATTAAGATGGATACAGGATAGGCAAGAGGTTCAGAGGCATTCTGCAGGAAGTAAGAGGGTAGCTTGTCAACAGATGGGGAGCAAGGTTTAAGTATAGAGAGTAATGACTTTACATAGTTAGTTGATACTGCTTTTAAAAAGAAGGAGTTAGGAGGGTTTGGAAGATGTATAGAGTTTGTGGGGGGTGCTAATATTGTTTCTGGGGGGAGATAGTTTATTATGGAAGTTATTATAAAATGATTGTTAAATTTGTTGGCTATATCTTCTGGTGTTGCATTGGGACATGGGTTAGGAGTGGTAGGTTTCCTGGATGAAGAGTCTGTTTAATAGAGCTCCAGAATTTCTTTGGGTCTGATTGGGACATGGGTTAGGAGTGGAAGGGTTTCCCGGATGAAGAGTCTGTTTAATAGAGCTCCAGAATTTCTTTGGGTCTGATTTAAGAGTAGAGGGAGGATTGGCATAGAAGTTTATTTTGTCATAATGGATGATTTTTTTTAAATTTTATTTCTGAGTTCTTTATATTTCTGAAGAAGAGAAGGGGTCCTAGTTTTAGTCTACATTTTCCAAATCCTATCCCGGTCTTTCATGAGGGTGCAGGTAGATTTAGTGAGCCAGGGAGCAGTATTAGACTTGATTCTAATTGTGCGAAGAAGAGCAAGGGAGTTAAGAATGTTTAGGAATGTAGTGTTGAAGGAATGGACAGCTTCATCTAAAAGAAGAGTGGTGAGGTAAGACCAGTTAATTTTGGAGAGTTGATGAATAAAGGAGTTAGGACAGAAATGAGAAAGTGAGCAGGTGGTAACAAATTTGTTAGGTTTGGTAAGGTGGGGAGTATGTCTGGTAACTGTTATAGGCAGTGGTCACTGAGGGCTTTTGGAAGGGTTTGGGAGTTATGATAGTTTTGAGGGTGGGAGACCAATATCCAGCCTAGAAGAGAGCTAGGTAGGTGAGATTTATTAATGTAGGTTGGGGTTGTGATTAGCTGTTCAAACCCATGTAGGTCTATACAGGAAGTAATGTTGGGAGCTTGTATTGTAAGCCAATCAATATTTACATCTCCCAGTATAATTATTTCATTGTGGATGGTATGTGAGATGTGAGATAGGATGTTCTCAAGTATGTTATTATTATCACCAGGGGGAATACAGATTGATATGACAGTTATGGTGTTGAAACTGTTAAGTTTGAAGTTGGTCAGTAGGAGTTCAGCTGGAGAGAAGGAGGGTAAGTCTAGTGTGGGACTGAGTTGGGAGAGACAATTGGAGTAGAGTATGGAGACTCCTCCTCCTTTTCTTTTAGGTCGATCTAATCTAAGCATATTATAGCCAGGAGGGATGATTTCACTGTTCAGATGGTGTGGTTTTAACAATGTTTCAGTTAGGGTAACTATGTCAGGAGTATAGTTAGCTATCCAAGCATGGAGTTCGTGAACTTTATTTACAAGGCTCTTGACATTGATAGAGCAGAATTGTACTTGTTTTTGTGAGTTGGAGGGGGTGGCAGGTTTACATACACAGGGGTTATTGTTTAGGGTAGTGTCTGTAGGGCCTGGGTTAGGATGAATGTCACCAGATAGAAGTAGAAGTTTGTAATGGGGTTTTAATTTGAGTAAGTAGACTTTGTTTTTTTGTTTTAAAGGGGAGGGGGGAGATATTTTTATTTTAGAAATGGGAGTGGTGGGGGAAAGGATGGAGGGACAAATTAGTAGATATGGTTGTGGTGTAGTATTTGAGTTGAGTGGCATTTGAGGGATGGAAATAGGGAGTAGGTAACTGTGAGTGATAGGAGGTGAGGTGATAGAGTATAAGGAGTAGAGAAGGTAAGAGTATAGTGTGAGTTATAATAGACATGTCACTTTATGGGATGTAGAACAAAGGATGGGAGGAAGGGGTGGGAGTAAGGTATAGTAGTCTTTGATGGTGGAATACTAGGTAAGTGTGGGGAGGAGTAAAGAAGGGAGTTAGTATGAGAACAGGAAGTAGAGGGGCGGGGGATTTGGGAGGAAGTGAAGGGGTGTGGTTGTATGGATAGGTATAAAGGTAATGATATGGGGTGTGGGTGGGGAGCAAAGTGAGTGGAGTGAATGGAGTGGGGCTACACCATCCAGATAGAACTTAGCTAAACAAAAACTATCAGCTAGTCCAGGGACACTTATTAGAGATGCTACACCTGGAGGGCTTTCAGCTGCAATTAGAGCAAATATGGCATCCAGGGTTTTTAAAACCTTTGGTGTGTTGTACCTGAGCAATCACTTGGGGGTGGGGGAATGGAGGGAAACCATCTATTGGAATTTAAAGTAGCAGGGGAGAATCCAAGGCACTCTGCAAACCTAGCTAATTATCAAAGGACAGCCAAGGAAATAAGGTAAGCATACAGGAACCCTTGTTCAAGGACTGGAAGGTTTCTCCAAGAAAAACTATGTGTGGGAGTGCACCACAGGTAGAAGTCGTATGCAGCTTACTAGTCTACAAAGGCAGAGTTTATTCTCTTTTATATTTGTATTCCCATTTGCTCATTGTTTGCTGCACACAATGTAGCTATAGATAAAATCAGCTGTAGCCTTTGCACCTTTGTTTGATTTTTAGTGAAGAACAAGTATGGAGGAGGAGGGACTGAAGGCTATGACTATTGAGAGGGGCTACATACCTTCACATATAACAAATTATCAACAGTGAAATGGATGAAAGGGGTGGGGGCGGGCAAAGAGGAAGGTTTGCAGCTGTTGCCCCTGGGGTATGACTCTAGCTGACTGTAACAGATTTTAACAAGGCATAACAATAGTCACAAAAGGTGGCACCTACACTACACAAGTGGCAACAACAAGGTTCCTGGAGTTAAACCTGAGGCTGCAGTCTATTTTTGGATGATTGCTGGTTTGAGTTTTCTTTGCTTTTAGCTGGAGTGAGAGGATCCCTTACTCACACAAGTGTGTGGGGGGGGGAGCGATCAGGTCATCAGTGGCTCTAAAAGTTGCAAAGAAGAGAAAAGAAAAGAATGTAAGACTAAAAGCAATAAAATAAGGACATCAAAATAAGCACAACCATCATAAATATTGTACAGAAAGCAGAGCAAGTGAACATAGCCTATTAGAAGTCATCAAAAGAAATACATTCAGAGTCTGCAACCAGTCTTCTTCAGCAGCAGTCAGTGTAACTAGTTAAAATATCCTATTACCAGACAATATTGCAAATATGTAGCAGTTTCACCAGTTTATCATAAATATCATTCTGCACTTTACAATGTATATTTAACTTACAGAAAGAGAATATACAGTAGCAGCAGTGTAACTAGTTGGAATATACTATTACCAGACAATAAGGCAACAATGTAGCAGTTTCACAGGTTTACCATAAATATCATTCAGCACTTTACAATGTATGTTTAACTTACAGAAACAAGAGTATTCAGTAGTAGCGATCAGTGTAACTAGGTGGAATATACTATTACCAGACAATGTTGCAACAATGTAGCAGTTTCACCAGTTTACTATACATATCATTCAGCACTTTAAAAAAGAAAGAGTATTTCTACCTTAGCACTATCATTTTTTTCATGCTCTTTTAGAAATCAAAAAGCAAAAAAAAATTGCCACATACATAGCTCTTCACTTCACATATGTGCCTTCCCAACACATTTGATTTGGTCCAGTTGGCTATACAACATCACTGCATTGTTGTCACCTATCTGTGTTGTGGTGACAGTCCAGATTCATCAGATTTTCTCTACAGGTGCACATTATTGTGTTGAAGAAGTGGAGATCTATGATTCTTTCCTAATTCCCTTCTGCAAATTCCTTTATTGATTTCCCTTTGTTCTCCCCCCCTGTTCACCCCTCCATTTCACCACTTTCATATCTATCCCATTTTCACACCTTCAATTTGGTTAAAAAATAGAATCACACACCACACATGGCCAGAAATGGGCCATAAAAAAGCCTTCACTTTTTGTCTTCTGCATTTGTGTGCAGTTTGGCAGCATGCACGAATGATGAGCAGTGGTGAATGGATGTTCATGTCCTATGGCAAAATCTGGTGAGTTTCTGTTATAGGCTGCACTAGACCAGATATCTCTGCTCAATGGTACTTAAACATGCTGCGCTATAGGAACACAGAGTTAAAGCACAGTTAAGTCACTACTTTGAAAGTTACTCTGGCAGTTGTTTACACTACTAGATATAATAAAGTGTTGCTTCCTATGTGGATTGTTACATAAATCACTTGGCTGAAGATTTGTTTTGCCCATAGCATCAAGGGTTTGATTCCAGATGCCTCTCACATCATTTCTTAGTAAAATGTTATACGTCTGTGGTATGTTTAATCACCCACATCTTAACATTTGCCCAAGTTATGAGTTCTCATGGAGATATATTGGATACTGGCCAAACAAATTATTTGCACTGGCATCAATCTGCACAATTATAACATATTTATCCACCCTTGTTCTGCTTGACATAAGCCTGTTGCCCCCCTACTAACCCTTCATTACCCCTGTGTCACTCACTTCATGCTGCAAAACTTAATAATGAGAACAGACCAAAACATGTCCGTGAATGTTACATTCACCAAACATTGTTATGTGCATGTCCATCTCTCCTTATATGCCCCCTTCACTCTCACCCCTCTGTATGGGTGTGCATCTATTAGGCTGACAGATGTACAGGTCATCTCATGGTTTCTGCATACTGACATGACTGTGCTGATGGATAATACAAACATGTTGCCTTGATTCAATAGGTGATATTCAATAGGTGATCAGTGCTCCTGTAGTGCGCAAGGTTCCAAGATCTGCTGTAGGATTCCCTTTGTGTCATGCTCAGGTTATAATCCAGGGAAACATTCCTGGGATCTAAATATGGCCTGTGATTTAAATAGGACATGCTGGAGGAACAGATTTATCTCTCAGTGACTGTCACATCTTTGGAACAGGCTACCAATTAATGTGATACTTCTTATTTTAAGGGGAAGGGCATTCTAGGAATGAGTGATAGAGAACTTATAGATGGGTGTGCCTATATTTTTAGCAGGTTGGTATATGGCTAGAAGATGTTTGTCAGATGTGCAAAGCTGATGTGTGGGGTTATAGAGTGATACGATGTTAGAGAGGCTGGGACAAGAAGTGGGGTTATAGAGTATAGAGTGTGTAATGTGTAGTTACCAACTCAGAAATCACATTACAGTGGGGCAAAGGGAATTCCCAATGATGGCCCACTAGTTTCAAAGTGAGTTTGACTAATAGAGAGTTGATAAATAGCCTGTTCGATGAAGTGATATAGACCCCATAAATCAATGCCAAAGGTCACATCAGCATTGCTGTTTCATAAACTCCTTTCCTCTTTGTTTTATAATATTTCTCTTCACTTACCATCAAGCAAATGCAGTCAGCATAGTCGTGTGTGTTTGAGCACTGGTCATAAAACATGATATCATGAATTGGAGGGAAAATATTTCAACTGTTGATGGAGGACCTTTGCAGACATGCAGGACATGAGAAGTATGGCGCCAAATTCAGGGCACAGAGATGGGTGTGGAACAGGCAAAAATATTTGTTGCACTCCTTGTGAAATGCTACAGCGATAGGCTGCTACAGGGGACTATACTGGGTCTCAGTACAAGACTGAGGCATGGAACATCCTAGCCAAAGCTGCCTCTAGTCTGACTGGCATACCATGCTTTGGGGAGTAGCATAGGCCCCACTACAGTGACCTAAAGAGGTGTAAGTAGGCATAATTCAACCACTAGCTGGATGAGTTTAGAACTGCTGACACTACCCAGTTGTATAAGTATATAAGCCAAGCAACTTTAAATAATATGAAATGGTGTGGACAGCCAAGACTGGTAGACATAATGCTTTCATGTCTCTTCTTTCATTTGCTGTTTTCCAGCTACAGAGGAAATCTTGGAGAAAGGGGAGGCACATGCTGAAATGTTGGTTTGACTTAGAGAGGCAAGGGCCATGTCTGCGGTACAACTGACCCTGACTGTAATAAATATATTGTAATTCCATAGATCAGTATCAAGTTCAGCATGCATATGTTAAGTGTAACAGTAAGCATGCATATGTTCTTCTATAGCTCTTTGTCATTGTATTAGGCAAGTATGATAATGTATTTAGGTTATGTGGGTTCAATTCCCAGAAGAAACTTAAAGATTCATATTCTTCTTTCAGCTTTTCCCAGTTAGGGGTTGCCACAGTGGATCACCTGTCTGCTCATGATTGGCAGTAGAGTTTTACAGTGTCAGGTTGCCAGCCCAGCACCCAACCTTCCACAGAAGGCACACACTCATACCTAAGGCCAATTTAGAGTGTCCAATCCATCTACAGCATGTCTTTGGGATGTGGGAGGAAACTGGAGCACTCAGAGGAAACCCACATGTCTACAGGGAGGACATGCAGACTCTGCAGCAAAAGCACCCCAGCCGAGGATTGAACCGGAGAACCTCTTGTGGTGAGGTGACAACACTAACCACTGCACCACCGTGGCTGCCCTAGAGGTTCATATTCAACAAGTATAATTTTGACATTTGAAATGTAGCAGTATTGGCTTTAATGCCATAATGCCATGCTGTTAAGTCAATCTGCATTATTTTTAAAAGCATGTATGGAATTTATGAATATTCCAAGGATTACTTGTAACAATTCACAATCATTTTTGGAACTGTGAAGGCTATGTAGCTATTATAATCAGAAAAAGCATATTTAATATAGTAAAGGATGAATGTGACATTGCATGGTTCTAATATTCTATTTTCTTTTTTGGCTCACCCCACCCTTTATCTTTCTCTATTTTTTTAGGTAGCATTGCCCCAGCTGGTGGTGCAGTGGTACCCTCTGGAGACAGTGATTATGTCACCCACCAGGAGCTGCCAGGGATGGTGAATGGTGAATGGTTTAATAGAGACTGGCCTCGTTGCCCACATCAGCTGCTGGGGAGGTTGGTCATTAAAATAGAAAAGAGACTCCCATGTCAAGCAGTCTCACAGGGAAATGAGGAGGGGGACAGTGATGAAAGTTCTGAGGGTGAGGACTAGACTCTGACTGTTCTCACACTTAATGGGCATGTGCCTCCGATGTCCCCTACCTATGCCCGATAATGGTATCTCCCAAACGTTTGTGTCTGTAACCATCCCTGTATCTGTCTTGTTTGTCCTGTTTGCCTGCACCTGCTTCCTCACCTACCTTAACTACCTGACCCTCATATTCCTATGTCCCTTCCACAACATTTCTCTCTTTTAGAAATCCAAAAGAAGAAAAAAAATGGACACCTGTCCTACAAAAAAAAAAAAATGTGCCCCATACATACCTCTTCACTTCACATATGTGTCTTCCCGACACATTTGATTTGGTCCAGTTGGCTATACAACATCACTGCATTGTTGTCACCTATATGTGCTGTGGTGACAGTCCAAATTCATCAGATTTTCTCTACAGGTGCACATTATGGTGTTGAAAAAGTGGAGATCTATGGTTCTTTCCTAATTCCCTCCTGCAAATTCCTTTATTGATTCCCTTTTGTTCTTCCCCCTGTTCACCCCCCATTTCACCACTTTCTTATCTATCCCAATTTCACACCTTTAAATTGGTGAAAAATAGAATCACACACCACACACACAGCAAGAAATGGACCATTCACTTTTTGTATTCTGCATTTGTGTGCAGTTTGGCATCATGCACGAATGATGAGCAGTGGTGAATGGCTGTTCATGTCCTATGGCAAAATCTGGTGAGTTTCTGTTATAGGCTGCACCAGTCCAGATATCTCTACTCCATGGTACTTAAACATGCTGCGATATAGGAACACAGAGTTAAAGCAGAGTTAAGCCACTACTTTGAAAGTTACTCTGACAGTTGTTTATACTACTAGATGTAATAAAGCATTGCTTCCTAAGTGGAGTGTTACATAAATCACTTGGCTGATGATTTGATTTGCTCATAGAATCAAGAGTTTGATTCTAGATGCCTCTCACAACATTTCTTAGTAAGATGTTGTACGTCTGTGGTATGTTTAATCATCCACATCTTAACATTTGCCCAAGTTATGAGTTTTCATGGAGATATATTGGATACTGGCCAAACAAATTATTTGCACTGGCATCGATCTGCACAACTAAGACATATTTATCCACCCTTGTTCTGCTTGTCATAAGCCTGTTGCCCCACCTACTAACCCTTCATTACCCCTGTGTCACTCACTTCATGCTGCAGAGCTTGGCAGCTTAATAATGAGAACAGACCAAAACATGTCCATGAATGTTACATTCACCAAACATTGTTATGTGCATGTCCATCTCTCCTTATATGCCCCCTTCACTCTCACCCCTCTGTATGGGTATGTATCTATTAGGCTGACAGATGTACAGGTCATTGCATGGTTTCTGCATACTGACATGACTGTGCTGATGGAAAATACAAACATGTTGCCTTGATTCAGTAGGTGATATTCAATAGGTGATCAGTGCTCCTGTAGTGCGCAAGGTTCCAAGATCTGCTGTAGGATTCCCTTTGTGTCATGCTCAGGTTATAATCCAGGGAAACATTCCTGGGACCTAAATATGGCCTGTGACTTAAATAGGACATGCTGGAGGAACAGATTTATCTCTCAGTGACTGTTACATCTTTGGAACAGGCTACCAATTAATGTGAAACAGATCACCCCTATGACACTGTTCAACAGGAACCTGGATGAGTGGATGAGGCACCATAAATTTTTACTGGAGACAGAGCCCGCAGCTTCCCTGGACATGGGCAGTCATCAGTAAATGCAGTCTTGGATATTGAGTAGCATTTCTATGGTATTACATTGGGATGAAACGTCTCGGCTTAAAAATGACCTCCGGGTCAATAGCCTAGTAATCTCCTATGATCCTATGATCCTAAACAAAGCAAAACAGTTCACTTATGCTGTGCTGATGAGGCCATAAGAAGTCTGAAATATGCATGTACACATCTAGTGAAGTTTGCCTTTATAGGCCTGAATTTGGCCATACCAGACATAAAAAGAAAAAAGTCACGGATATCCAGAACTGCCGTATAGCAGAAACGCCTAATGTCCTTAAGGAATCATTTGCATATATCCCATGTTACCTCTAATACAAGAGATTTCAAGGCACCACACAGTGGAAATCTAGCTTGGCTGAGTTTTTCTTTTACTTTTAACATCCAGAATTCACAATATATTTGCAAGATTATGTTGTCATTGTTGTTTTTTCTTATTCCCAGTGATACTGCAGTAGGAAGTGGCTCATTTATAAGAACATAAAACAGAGGGGGGCAGAGCCTACATAGCTAAGTGAAACCAGCATCTGTTCAGAGCTCTGCAGTGTATTTAATATATACAGGAAATAAATTAACTTCTAAGAAAAAAACTCTTCACAATCTACTTTGTTATTGTCTGGACTCACATACTTCCAAATATTGTAAAGGTTCTTCAAAACTGTTTGGACTCATGTACTTCCAAAAAGTGTGAAGTTTCTTCCACTTTTTCCTGTCAGAACATTTTGGAGCCATATTTGCCAGCTGAAAAATGAATAATTCAAAGCACTCCCATTCTGACTCCTCAATAAGGAATGATTTACAACTGGTAACTTCTACAGTTCAAGGGCTATCCTTGAAAATGGATGGTTTTCAGGAAAATCTAGAAAACTTGAGGGAGAACAGCTTGAGACAACAGACATTTTCAAAGAAATGCTTCAGCAAAAGCAAATTAAAATTTCTGACATAGAGATTGCCTTAAATGATGATGAAAGAAGATTAAAGGAAGAAGCGACACAAACAGAATGTTTACTAAAGTAAAACATGTGGTTATTAAACAAGATAGATGCTCTCTTGGAGAATAGAAAAAGGAAATGCAATAAAAGAATTTTGGCTTACTTGAAAAAACAGTTTTAACATCTTAGATTCCAAAATTATTAAATTTACAAGAAAGGTTGTCCTGTAACACTGAACGGGCTCATAGAGCTATAGGTAAACCTATGTGTACTACTTCAACATTACCTCCAAGGTTTATAGTAATAAAATTCCTTTCATTCACAGATAAAGAACTGATTCTTAAAACTGTATGGGAAAAGGCTCCCTTGAAATATAGTCAAAACAATTTAAGGTTTGAGTATGACTCTTCAGCCAAAACTATTGAAATGAGGAAAAGATGCTGGCCAATAGAGAAAACTCTCAAACAAAATGGATTTAAAACTCAGCTACTCTTCCCCACCAAGAATAAACATACATTTACCAAGTGGCAGCAGAACATTTAATAACATCAAAGAGGCTATTGTCTTTATAAAGAATAATAATCTTACACCAACTACTGAAGACACTGACTGGACATCTCGACATCTCCCACTCTTAAAAAATTCTCTGAGAAGTCTTCATGGACTGATACGAAGAAGAAGAAGCAAAAAACAGAAATAACCAGAAGCAACACAACAAAATCTGCAAAGAACTGCACATTAAAGTAACCTGAATTTATTTATTGTACCTTGATGACATGTTTAGTAATTATCATAAGCTTTACTTACAAAAAAGAAAAAAATGAAGTAAGGAAGAAAAGGTAAGAGAAGAACAGGGAGAAACAGAAATGCATACATCTCCATTCCAGAAATATGTCAGTCTTTAGTCTCAGTACACAGGTAATGATTTTTAACATATCAATTGAAATGTTTTTTCACTTTAACCCAACAGAAAAAGACTTAGAACAATCATTTAGATTACCTCTGTTAATCATATGCTTTTTCATAATCAACATAATGGTGTAGGGGTTTGGTGATCTTTAAGTTTAAATTGATGACCAGAATTATATAACTTAACATAATGAGTACTGACAAGCATATCTTGTTGGCATGTTATATGACTATCTCACATAATGTATATAGCTTTTTATCTGTGTTGGCGAACTGAGCATGGGTGGTCTGACTAGAGGAAAAGAAACATGATCTTACTTGTTAGGATCAAATATATAGACTGAAAGAGAAGCTTGAAGTGCTTAGTATTAATTGTTAGACTGGAATCACATAGACAAATGGATTTTTTTTCTATTTTTCTCCTCTTTTTCTTTTTTTTCATTCATTTTGACCACTCTTGTTTCCCATGTATACTGCGAGACTTACATCTCCAGTATGCACAAAATCCTTTTAGCTCTATGGAGGAAATGCATACCAGCATGCGAGGAGCAGACATATTGCTTAATTGACTGCATTACATTCTATCACTGACATCCTTTTTGATTTTTTTCATCTATGTCCTCATTATGTTGGAAACTAAACCTGAAGCCGTAAATGAAATTGCTGTGTTTACACATGAATTTTGTTCCCTTAGTCTGGCCATTTCAACAAGAGGCACTCCTAGATGCCTGTATCTGGGAACAGTATCTTGATCCTTAATGGGAAATAATGTGTATCACAGAATAGAGGATTTCAATACAAAACATATATTTTTCATACAGGCATAGTGGAACTAATTCAATAAATTATTTAAGGTTAAAATGTATATCTGTACTCAATTAGAATTATATGTCTACTTTGCTTGAAACATAAAAACCAATACAATACTAGAATTACCATTTATCCCACATGGAAATGAAAAAAAACTACTATACTTAAAAAGGTATTAAACATTGTTGGTCTCTTTCTCAGAATTCCTTTGTTTTAAACTTTCAGGGGTCTCATAGTTACCTAAATGTCACAAATATAAAAGGTACACACTAGAATCTCACATTTAGATTTGTCTCTATAGGACATATTTTAATTACATTCTAATAACTGATATGAAGTGAGTGAACAGTTCCATTATATGGAGGTTTGAAGGGACAACCTTATTTGAAAAATACACTACTAAACTTTCCTATATTCATTTATATGAGTTTTTTAAACATTATAAATGTACATACAGTCATGATCTGCTTCTGTTTAAATTTATCTGTACCCCTTGTTCTGGAGCTTAGTCTTTCAGCTGGGGATATTTAGATGTTAACTTACATATTGGATAGTTTGCAACTCACCTTTGAGATACAGGCATGTGGTAGGAACATGATAACTTTTTTGATTCCATTATAACAATGGCAATTGTTTTGGAGGGGTGGCTGTCATTTTCAGTATGGAATGCAGTATATAATCATGTGATATTTAATGTCTGGCTTTATTGATACAACATAACCATATAATTGTTATTATATAATTATATAGCATTGATAATAACATAATTTACAATCTCATTTAACATCACATTTTGATTTTTTTATTTTACCTTCAGTAATATAAAGCTAGAAAGATGTAAGGATAGTCACATCCAACTCGCTTACTTCTATTTTCTATGGTGGATGTGCTGCCAAGATAGCTCTCCTTTACTATATAATTTATATGAAAGTGAAAAGAAAAATAAAATGGAGAAGAAACAGGAAGATAGAGAAGAGAAAATGGAAAGTGGGAGGTGGGGAAGGGATGCAGGTGATATGGAGGAGAGGGGGAGGGAGGGGTAATTTAATATTATGTTAAAGTTAATTATTCTGGAAATCCTCAGCATCCACTTTATACATTTTAAATATTATATTCCATCTACTTCCATCTGTTTGATACTAATTAGAAACTATTGTTATAATTGAAGAAAACGTATAAATAGTGACATAAGCCTCCTAGTTCACTACCTTTCCTGTTTTTATTTCTGTCCATTTCTTAAACATATTTCATTATTATGTAGTTAACACTGTACATAATCTCTTATAATAAACATATCAAACATACTCTCTTCTACACTCAACAGAGAAATAAGTCAAAGGAATACATATAGCATACATCTAGAAAACATAAATGATCCAATAATATACATGTCTCCACATTATTGGATACTCACAACTGGGCTCTGAATGTTTTGTATCTTAACTCAAACCTAATAAATTCAAGGTTAGATACTGAGTAAAGTGCAGTCTAGTAAACTTCTGCATTACTAGAGTAGAAATTTTGAATATTCCATGAATATAGTAAAACAATGTTGTTTAGATTATTGTTTTTATTTCTATACATCTTTTGTCATGCCCGAAATTTTGTCTCTTGCACTACAAAAAAATTTAAGAGGTGATTTAACACTTTCTTTAACTGCATTTGTTAATATACATGATGATTTTACTAATTTGACTCAACTATTTATGGATTTAACCTTGTTGTCATGAAATGCTAATGGATTAAACAATCCAAGGAAACAATCAGACTTACTTATATACCTAGGTACAAATAAGTCCCAAGTTGTATTGCTTCAGGAAACCTATTTTAAAATTCAGACAGAGGTATTTGGAATCTAGCCAACTATTCAATACTGGTACAATCCACATTCCAAAGTAAAAGAGGTGTTATTCACAGACATGAAGACGAAGATGGTCTATTGACTCTCATAGTCATAAAATACAAACATAGAATATGGACTCTAGTTAATCTTTATTGGTTTTGAGGTATGGGAATAAGTTTAGTTAAAAAATATTTGAATCAAATTTGATCAGACTTAATCACAAAGGAACCATAATAATAGAAGGTTATCTTAATTGCCTATTAAATTATATGGACTCTAGTAATGTGAGGAAATTGAGACTAACTTCTACTGCTAAAGCACTTAAAAGTGGATAGAGATCATTAATCTAAAGAGACCCTCAGTTTTAGAGACACTCCTTTAATTATGGTCTCCAGACTAAAATCAACAGAATATTAATTTCACAGGACATAATCTCAAAGACAATAGGATTCAATATTGTCCCATGCCCTATCTCTAATCATAATACTCTTATTTTAAACTTTGTAACTACCTTCAATGAATCACTAAGATTAGATTGCCTGCTTATATAACTAAACTAAAAGACTTCAGACCCGGGTGCCTTTCTGAAATGATTTTTTTTAAAAAACTAACTACTCAGATGGAATTAATACAGTCATGGTTTGGGACTCACTAAAGGCATATATCTTCAGAAAAACATTAACATGGTATAAATAAAAACTTAAAGAATGGGAACCAGAGCTAGCAAACACTCAGCTAAAGCTTCAAAAGGTTAAAGCTAAATATAGAAGTGATGATAAATCAACAAGAAAAATAATAGAACATAAAAAATACACAAACATTTTATCACACAAAATAGCTTTAGCACTAGAAAAAATTGCAGACAACTTCTTATGCCATGCCTTCCAAATATACGCATAATCTATCTAAAAGAGTTAAAAGACAATCTAAAAGTAATAATATTATAGAAATAAAAAAATAAAAATAAATTATATACAGACATTGGAGTCATATTTGATATATTCAGACATGACTACATGGACTTAAATCAAGAAACAGAATATATGGACTCAAATTTATACCTTGAGCATTCACTTTTTAAGGAGATTCCCTTTGAAATGAAAGATAATTTATATAAACAAATCACAATAAGTTCAGAATAAAATCAAACAAATTAAATCTAACAAAGTCCCAGGTATAGATGAATTTATAATAGAAATGTATAGATTATTTCCTCCAGTTATCATCTAATTTTCCTTAAAACTCTTATAGAAATCCAAACTGAAAGAAAGCAAAAACCCACAGTTATGTTCCTATTATAGACCCATATCATACCTAAACAATTAGAAAATGTTTATGTCAGTCTTCACAGACAGATTAAAAGAACCTCTAGCTCAAATAATTAATCTGGATTAGACTGGTTTCTTATATCAAAGGAAACATGTGTTAACATTAGAAAATTATTAACCCTGATAGACTTATTACAAAGCAGTTATTTTTATTAATAAGGACACTGTTAATGCCTTTGATTCTAAGCTAGAATTACTCATTTAAGTCTCTAGATTTACTTGATTTCTCTTCACAATTCATCTCCCTTCTAACAAGTTTTTATAAAAATAATAAAGCATATGCCAAGTTGGGGCAATTTACTACTGGATATATTTCCCTGTCCAAGAGTACTAAACAGGGTTGTCCACTAGCTCCTATCTTATTTGCTATAGCTATTAAAACATTTGCAATTTCAATCCAAGTGACTCCAAACATTAAAGCTATAGAAACTTCAAATAATTAGAACACCAAAACATGTTATTCACTGATTATATCCTCTTAACTCTTCCAAACTCACAAATAACATTAAAATGATTAGACTCTACCATTAAACAATTTTAGTCCTATCCATGTCTTCACTTTAATAATATGAAGACAAAATATTTATTTTTAAATAAGAAAAAATTGCAACAAAGAAAAATAATATTACAGGTAGTCAAACATCTACACTGGAATATTTAGGCATAATTATAAATGAAACAATATAGAAAACAAGAATTGTAAATTATAAAAAAAAATCTTAGAAACAAGTTCATATTACATTTCTAAATGAAACAAAACTGTGATATCCTTTGAAGACAGATTAGAATTGATAAAAATGGTTCTCTTTCCAAAAATATTATATATAACCCAAACCTTATCCCTTTATCTAGAGAAATGACATACCAAAGAGATTAGCAAACAATAAATTTTGTGGTACCCAAACAAACCAAGGGTAGCTTTTCAATATCACACCAAATACTGGGATTTAGGAGGAATTAATAGCCCTGAGATAGACACCTATATTAAAGTAACAATCTTCAAAACTATATTTAATTATAATTCAAACTGAAAGAGATTACACTTTTCTCTCCTTAATATAAATGAAAAGAACCCAGTGAACAACAATAATATTTGTCAAAGTAAATTATTTGGCATTACATATGCAATTGCATTCAGTATAATAATTCTACTCCCTCTTCATTTAACTATATAAATAACATTCTAAAAATGTTTAAAAATATAATATTTAGTAATATAGATCTGGAACTCTGGTTTGAGACAATCATTCCATTCAGAATATTAAAAGACTTATTTGATAAACCTACTTGCACACAGTTAATACCTGGGAAGCCAAAAATGTCTGTAGGCCACAATGATTAAAAGATCTGAAAGTAAAAACAGGCACATCACCTTATAAAGGAATTTGATATAGACCCTCAAGACTGGATACATCTACAAAAATATAAAGTTAGAAGCATAAGATAAATGTTTACTTTTTGCATGCTCACAGTTTAAAGAAAATCCAAAATTAATTAAATTATTCCATGTAATACTATACAAGAAATGTAAAACAGAGAATTTAAGCTCCAAACTTTATAAACTTTTATGACATACAATATTAATTTAAATAACAAGTTCTGAACGCATATCACATTAGGTCACAACACTTCTCTAGCTAGAGAAAACAAAATCCAAATATTGAAATCTATTAGAAACACATCTTGGGTTGATTATTGACAAATCTTTACTTGAAAATTGTTATACAAATCCTTTCTAACCCCAAATAGAATGTCCAGAATTTCTAAAAACAGAAATGTAGATTGTTGGAGATGTACACATATGTAATGCACATTGGGGGTCTATATTACTTTGACAAGAACACAAATAAGTGAATACCTCTTTGTCAAATGCTTTTCAGACCTTCACTTTGTTGGACTGGCATTTAAATGAAAAATTTACCAGAGGAAAAAAAATGCTTGACTGACCAACCAAGCATCACAAAAATAACATAATTTAAAAACCACACTGGTGTGGAGTTGTGCCCCTCACACACCCCAACTAAATATACCATCTCCAAGATCACACAACAGTGTGAAAAAGGACAACTTCCTGGTGATGGCCCACCATTTCTTTCCCCTGGGAAAATTTTCATTTAAATGCTAGTTCAACGCAGTGCCGCTTTATGTTTTCAACATAGTGAAGTAGTCCTGCACATTGGATGCATGTATTCTATGATTGTTCTTCTTTAAAATCTTTTTAGAATGGAATAGATGATTTTTTGAAAGCCCTGTCATTTGATTCCTTTCTTTAACTAAGGCAGTAATTTTATTTAATATAGTTGAAAACCACAATATGAATAATTAAATCTTTGCTTGTTATAGACAATCTTAGCAATGGTAAGGAAAAATATAACTAGGAAATGTAGAAAAACTTCATTGCCTCAATTTAAGGAATTTCTGTCTTCCTTAAAAGACACAGCCATCAGAAAGACTAGAATAAAAGAAAGCAGGATATATTCTAAGACACTTACTAGGAATCCCTAGACTAAAGTGATATTGCTCATTGACCTACTTTTACACAACATTGCTTCTTGAACCTGTCTTTTAGGACAATTGGCTAACTACACTCAGTACAAAATGATTATATTGTTCTGAAATTTGCTCTATCAGAAATTTTATTTTCTGTAATTATTAAATAATATTCTTAGGCATGCAGTATATATTATAAATAGTTCTTTAATTTTCTGAAATATATTAATGTTAATACTGATTGTATTAATTGTACCATTGAAAAAATGCATTACATAAAAAATGTTCTTAAAAAAAAAGTTTAAAACATAGGTAATCCAGAAAGCTCAAGTCAGGTCTTCTATCCTACCTATGACCCAGAGGACTAACAGGAAGCAGAGTACAACGTATTAGTCCAGATGAAAATCACTTTAACTAGCAGATCTAGGATACTTGTCTCTGATATCCTCCCTGTGGGAGGGATAAAGATGCCTTGTTGAAGTTTAAAGTAGTTTATTCAGCCAAGTTGGATAGATAAGTGTACTTCTTGAATATAATATCTAAAGCTGTCAGAAAGTACAATGATTAATCTTAAATATGTTAATGATATTGAATATCAAAATGGAAGAAATAACCAACTCTTTCATCTCTACAACTTAGAGGAAAGCCATCTTGCAGCCATTTTAAATTAATAGTGTTCTTTTGCTATCTTTTAAATGAAACAGTATTTTTTCCAGAGAAAGGCAAATACATTCTATCTACATGTTGTAATATCCCTTTGGTTACATGATAAACATAGTGAAATGGCTGTTTTGTTCTCCTTTTTAACAAAATGATCCTTCTGACATATTGAAGAAATGGATTTATACAGGGATGTTTTAAGGAAGTTGTTGTTGTTGTGTCTTTCGGCTTTTCCCGGTTAGGGGTCGCCACAGCGGAACTCTGGTCCACTAATGATTGGCAATAGATTTTTACATGCCGACTTGCCAGGCCTGACACACAACCTTCAATGAAGGAACACCCATTCACACATGTCGCCACACAGAAGACATTCTAACTGAGAATCGAACGGGGCAACATCTTACTGTGAGGCGACAACGTTACCACAGCACCACCACCGCAGTGTGTTTTAAGGAAGTTGTAGCCAGAGAAATTATGTTCAATCAAAGTTATTTCCAAGAGCTGTTTGATTACTAGAAACCAATGTTTAATGTCATAGTCACTGAAAATGTCCTCCATTGTGATACAATTTTTCATACCATGAAAATTAGAGATCAAAATGCCCATTTTTATAGTACCAACTGAAGAAGTGAATCTGAATAACTTAACCAAGGTTCAAACTCATATTATTACTAACAACCTAAAGGATGAACAAAGCACCATCTCCAGGAAAACTCAACATGTTTTGTCAATTAAAGACTAGCCTTATAGTTTATAAATAGGAGGCTATTAATCCTGATTCATACGAAGTGTATATACTATTATAAGTAATGTTGACAAACATGATTACTTGAAAATAAATATTGTTTTGCTTAATTTAATTCCAGTTATAAAGAAATAAATTTACTGAATTTGTTGCCAGACTTCCACCAAATGTAAAAACATGTATCCTGGAGAGGGTATATCTATTAATTAGGCTTAATTCAACAGATATTCAGAGATAGGTCATTAGGAATATTGAAATATTAACAAATAATAAATAATAATGATATTAAATAGAATGAAAGTTCTAAACCATATTTTCAATTTGTTGATCATCTTTTCTTTTGAGAGTTTCAAGTTTATCAGTTGTTTTTCTCTCTTTTTTGTATGGTTATAGTTTAGTATGTATTTGAAATATTAGTTTTCAAATGCAACACAATAAAATGTGCAATAGTTTGGCTTCTGAACTTGTCAAAGAAAGAAACACTTTTTACCTACTGAGGAATGTGCTTAAGAGTAAGATTTCACAAGACAGTAAAATTTTTTGAAAGTAGCAGGTTAAGTCATTTAGTGTAGCATTCATAATATTTTCTTGTGTTCTTTCAGATAAGTAGTCTTTGAGATCTCTTAATTCAGCACTGTCTATTAAGGCAAATGTGAGGTTTATTTTCTTTTGTGCTTCCTTTATGTACCCTTAATTCTGTGTATGTGAAAAGTTGCTTATACCCCTTTCCCATTGTGAAGCCATCTGACCAGACCAGGATTTGTTTACTTTATATCATCTGGTGTATCTTTCACTTATAAATAAAAAAGACCAGACACCATCACTTTAAGTGTTTAGTAAAAAAAAAAAATGATAAGCTTGAAATGTTGGCATATTTCATTGGGTCAACCCACAAAGAAAGAAATCACTTCATACACAAAGAGGCAAATACATGTAATAAGCAACTAACAACAAGGTAATAAGAAGCCAAAGGTTTAAGTGACACATATT
Source organism: Protopterus annectens (assembly GCF_019279795.1). Taxonomy (NCBI): domain Eukaryota; kingdom Metazoa; phylum Chordata; order Ceratodontiformes; family Protopteridae; genus Protopterus; species Protopterus annectens. The sequence goes on from NC_056747.1 coordinate 1,026,156,687, forward strand.
GTAATAGGTTTCATTTTTAACAATATTTTCAAAGAAAATATAGAAGTCAGACCTCCCCATGAAATGAAGGAAGGTTTTCTTGCCAGCATATTTCAGCCTGCAGTAACTGATGGGTAATACTGACTTAACAATAATCATTAAAACAAGAAAGTTAAAACCAACACCATAATACACGTCATACATGTGCTTATACAAAGTTTTCAAACTGTTTCTATTATCTATATCTTTTACATATTTGAAATCTCTTAAATGCAATGTCAACAGAAAAAGTAGGGCAGATGAAAGCAGCGTGTATATATTTTGCAAGTCTTTATGCTGTCAACACAAAAAGTTGTTTACAGTGAAGTGAAGTGCAGACTAGTTATAAAAACTCAAAATCTGCCTCCTGTTTGTACACCTTTTAGCTACACTACTGTATATATATATATATATATATATATATATATATATATATATATATATATACGGTTCCCCTTCAAATATCGAATGTTTAAAACATCGATATTTGGATCATTCAGACCAGAACATCGAGTTTGAAAACATCAAAGGTTTGGAGGGGAAGAAAAAAGTAAGTGTAGGTGGGAGAATGTTTGTGTTTTTGCAGGGCACAAAGGTGCCCTGCATACTGTGTGTGTCTCTGTGCTATCTGTGTGATGGCACTACAGATAGGGTACGGAAAATTTCCCGTTTAGTGCTTCTGCATATAGCGCTAAATGGGAGATTTCCCTTTACTCCACTGTAGTGCGGTCTCGGAGTTGGAATATTAAAGTAGGGGGGTATGGGGGGCACAGGGAGGTGTAGCCCCACTGCATACTGCATACAATTGTTAACATTTCTTTTTCTTTTTCTTTTTTTTTTTTTGGTTACACTTGTAACCTCCGATGTTTCAAAATTCGATGTTCTGGTCTTGATGATCAGAATTTCGATATTTTGAAATTTCGATGGTTAGAAGTGGAACCATATATATATATATATATATATATATATATATATATATATATATATATATATATATATATATATATATATAATATAATATATATATATATATATATATATATATATATATATATATATATATATATATATATATATATATATATATATATATATATATATATATATATATATATATATATATATATATATATATTTTATATATATATATATATATATATATATATATATATATATATATATATATATATATGGATCTATGTTGATTCAACGGAAGTACGTTTTTTCGAAATGTACTTTCCTGTTCCTGTTTTTCCGAAAGTGCATTAATTTGAAAATGCACTTTCACGAAAAAATAGACCAACAAAACCCACAAAAAAACTAAAACGCCAACAGCAAACAGATTTCACAGGGGACAAGCCTTCCTGCACCACCCACACCCCACCACTAATATATTCTAACTCCAAGATCACACTACAGTGGGAAAAGAGAATACTCCCTTATCCCCACTGTGCTGCGATCTACAAGAAAAACCTCGTCCAGTTTTCGTTGATCTGTTTTTTCATGAAAGTGCATTTTCAAATAACTGTACTTTTGGAAAAAAAGGGTTATATTCAATGATATATATATATATACATACATATATATATATATATATATATATATATATATATATATATATATATATATATATTTTTTTTAATTACTATTATTTAGAAATACTTATGTCTCAGACAGGATCCATGCTTAAATATGATATTGCAAATCAACAGCTTAAAATCAAAAATTAACTTATTCCTTTATGGCTGCCACAAAATATCTAACCTCTTTATTCCAGAAGTAGAAAAAAGCATCTTATCAATTGGAAGAGAAACCTCAAGGATCTCCAATTTCTAGCTAATAGAACTTGCTACATTATCCTCCTATATAATATATCTGAACATCAGTGCCTCACTCTTAAATATGCCAAATGGCTCTCTATAAGAGAAAGTGCAGGTATTTTCCTCTTAATGTTGTACACAAGACTGTTAGTAATAACAGCACTCAGTCAGCCACACTATACCAACTACAGTCCCAAACAAACAATTTAGGCCTACTCTCATCTTATCCATAACTGATCCTTTATTCTCAGTACTAGGGCCTAAGCCCCTCAGTTCCCAATAACATTTGTATCTGGTACACCTATAAACACTTCAGGGAAAGACCTGACTGAATGCTGACAAAGACAGCCACCAAATTTTGTTTTAAATAGATAACTAACACCTAAACTAACTAATCATTTACTTGGACTTCCACTTCTGGCACTCACCTTTTATACTCCTCTGCTGCAAACCTGCACATCTTTCGCTGTCTCCCTTTAGGGGTCCCCACAGCTGATCACTGGACCACAGCTTGATTGGCAGTGGAGTTTTTATGGTGTTGAGTTGCCAGCCCAGCACCCAACCTTCACAGAAGGCACACACACACACACTCACACACACACACACACACACACACACACACACACACACACACACACACACACACACACACACACACACACACACACACACACACACACACACACCTACATGGCCACAGGGAGGACATGCAGACTCCACACAGAAGGTCCTCCAGCCGAGAATTGAACTGGAGAACCTCTTGCTGTGAGGTGGCAATTCTAACCACTGCACCATGTCGGACAACATATTCCAGTGTAATAGATATACTTTTACTGCAGCCATAGTCCTAATGCATGCTTTTTCTTGAAAATAACTGCTTTGTTGTTATTTTGTAATACTAGGAAAAGAAAGAAAGTTTATAAAAAGAGAAGACTCTTTAAGAAACTAATTGCAAATCAAATATCTTAATTGTACATATATAAATACTACTCATGTAATAAATGCAGTAATATTTTATAATACTAGGAAAAGAAAGAAACCTTGTAAAGAGAGAAGTCTATTTAATAAACTAATTGCAGATCTGATATCTTAATTGTACATATGCAAATACTGCTCATGTAATAAATACCATAGTTAAATGAAAACTGAAAACTTCATTGTACTTATTTATTTTCTGTTATTCTGGCTATGTCCACATTTTAACTACTTGCTATGCTGAATCCTGGGCTGTGACTGAAATGTGTCTGCCTGGAATCAATCCATTATCCCATTTAACTAACATAAATAAAATAAATGCAGTTTGAAAGCTTGCCATTTTTTGTTAATAAACAGTCAAACCAGTTTTGTTACTGGATTATATATCAAGTATATAGTTGTTTAATTTGATTTAGTATTTCCTTTGTGGGACTTTTTTGTGGTTTAATTTCCCGTACTGATATAAGTAATTACTGTGATATTGATAAACATGTGAAGAAACATTAATAATGTCAGATAATTTCTGCAGCAGATTGTAAGAACTTTAATTCAAGGCTGATATGTGGTTTGCTCATTTTAACTCATGCTTTCTGCATTATTTTGGCAACATTTTAATAGCACAGAAAGAAATATGGTCTTATGCTAAAAAATGGATTTGCTTTTTTTTTTATTTCTAGCTATTCTTTCTGATGTGATTTGTTTTGAGGCATGGATAAAGAAGTGCTCTGAATGGGTATCTGCACATCATGGATTGCCTTTGGAAGTGCTGTCTTGTTAGAGGACTCCCATAGGCTTACTGACACTGAGCCAATTGTAGCATTTATTCACATTTTTTGTCCCTTAGATTTGTTAACAGTTTAGAGTTTTCAGTTTGTTTTTTTCTGGTTGGATAAGTCTTTCCATTTTTCTGGTTGCATAAGCTAGTGAAGCAATCAGGCCTCTTGGCACAGCTATATTTTTTTTACTCTTGCTATGTTTTAATATTTAATGCAATAGTTTCCTTTCACCTCCTATAGATAAATTATTTTCTTCATAGGATTAAAGTAAATTATACTGGGTATACATCTGAGACTCTTAAAAACACAACTTTCACTGCTAAAAATTTCCAAGCAGTACACTTGCACATTGCCAGAGTTGCAGTTTTATACATTTGGCAGTAATGTTTATTGTGAAAGAGTGAATCAGCCTTCCTTAGTTTATAGATCTGTTTCTAATAAGAACACCATTATCTAAAATTCAGTAGGACTGTGTACATGCAGTTTACCTTATATTTAACTTCAACATATATCATCCTTTCACTTTGAGTTTCTTATATTTTATTGTATTTGTTAGCCTTATTTTTGGCTGATGTAAAGTAGCTCCAGGTTACTGTTTATTTATGATATTATATTTTTTACATAATTTCATTATTTTTTTTACCAGGATTGTTTGGATTAGTGAAGTGTACAAGACAGTTATTATTTGCAAGGTATGGAAGTACATTATACATCATTTCACATAAGCACCTGTATGTATGTGTCAGAACCATGACTAGGTCATATGGTGCCCTGGGTAGGTCCCCAAACTATTGCTCTCCCATTTCTATAAACCATACCAGTACTGCACTCTCATGGCATCAACTCTTGCTGATTGCATTCCCATAGACATGTAGCATTTATCACCCATCCCCTCAGCTCTTCAGACAGACTAAAAGGATTAGTCCAGATAACATCACTATACCTGGCAGATGCCCTCCCTGTGTGAGGAATAAAGATGCCTTATTGAGGTTTCAAGAAGTTTATTCAATTAAGTTGGCAGATGGACTAAGAGCAAAATGTCAAATAATTAAATAAAACAAATAATAATAAAAAATAAAAAGCTTTGCTCCTTTAGTCTGCTGTAAGTCAGATCCATTCCCCACTTTTGCCTTCTTTTTTTTTTTTTAAACTGTTGCACGCTAATTGATACATTTTTGAATGCTGACACAGAAAAAAAAATGCAAGAAATACACTTCCTTGTCATGCCCCCTAAAAGCTTGAGCATGGAACAGCTGCTCCTTCACCCAGCCTAGTTACATCTATGTACACTCCATTGAATTTCTGTATATAATAGTTCAAAACATCATTAAACCAGATTTGTTGATAAACATTCTTATATACTTATTTAAAGAAATTACAATAATTTTAGTTGCTACATGATGGGTTTAACATTTGTAAGGGATATGTCACAACTGATATTATTTTATGATCATTTCATTTTTTTTTCTTTTGTTTCTTTACTAATGTGAACAATATTGATCTTTTCCTTCTATTTTTATAGCATTTTATGTTATAACAACTAGACAGAAATTTTATTTCTGTCACAGAGTTAATCACCTATCATCCCAGGCTGCGTTTTACACGAACTTCAGAATGGACTGGCTCCCCACCTAAGCACCATGTTCAATCATAGCCTCACATCAGGCTTTGCACCCACTGAATGGTGCACAGCCACAGTTATCCCACTCCACAAAGGGGGAGCCACCACTGATCCTGGGAACTATCGCCCTATTAGCCTGATGAGCCTCGCCTGCAAGGCCATGGAATGTATCATCATGGAATTCATAAACAAAGACATTGGTAACCTCCAAACTCTGGACCTCACACAGTTCGGGTTTGTGAAAGGCAGACCTTGCCTCCTGAACCTGGTTGACTTCTTTGAGGCAGTCATCAAAGCCATAGATGAGGGTAAGGTGGTTCACACAGTCTATCTTGACCTTGCCAAGGCTTTCAACACCATCCCCCATTCTGGAATTATAGATAAACTCACTAAACTAGGTATAAATCCCTATGTCACAAGATAGGTTGCTAACTGGCTCACTGACAGAACCCACACTGTAAAAGTTGCAGACTCCAAATTTGACTTCAAACCAGTGACAACTGGAGTACCACAGGGTTCAGTCCTGAGATCTCTCCTGTCTGGTATCTACTTCTCTGAAGTACAGGCTAACACAGAAGGCCTCTGGCTAATGGAGTTCGCAGATGACTGCAAACTAGGAGCTATAGTCAAGTCCCCAAATGATGTGGACATCCTACAGAAGGGTCTCACTGAGACAGATGCCTGGTGTCAGAGCCATGGCCTCAAGCTCAATGTCAAAAAGTGCATTGTTATCCCCTTTGGTAAAAATTCTGTACCCATGAACTACCACATAAGCGGCAGTCTTCTTAACACTGAATGAGTGATAAGAGACCTCGGGACCCAGGTGGACATTAGTCTCTCCTTTGACAATCACATTGCCACAGTAGTCAGGAAATCCTTCTACATAGCACACCTCATCCAGGAAAAAAGAGGTAATTGTTCCCCTCTACTCGACACTCATTAGACCCATTATAGAGTACAATGCTGCTTTTGGAATGTACCTCACAAGACATCTGCAGCAGCTGGAAAGGCCACAGAAGTACCTCACAAAGAGAATTACTGGCCTTAAACAGATGCCCTACACTGATATTCTCAAAAAACTCCAGCTTTACTCTATAGTATATCTCTGACTAACATATTGCTTGACTCTAATTCAGTTCTGACTGAGAGTGCTACTGAAACAACTCAAAATATAAATTGGTAAGTATATTTTGTGGCACTTTTTTCCAACATTCTACAGTATCTTAATTGCTTTTGCTTGATTGATTTAGATCTATAATATTTGCTGGTTTCTGATCTGTGTTGAAAGTGTTATTTTTCTGAGTAGAAAGTGCTATTTTTCCCCCACCCTTAATCCTGCTCTGTTAAATACTGGCCACACAACTTGTGTGTTTTATCTGATTGTCTCAAGGCTTGCTAGTATAATTAGGATTCCCTGTTTGTTACATCTGAATTCATTGCTTGAATCTAATTGAGTTCTGACTGAGAGTGCTACTGAAACAACTCAAAATATAAATTGATAAGTATATTTTTGGCACTTCTTTCCAAAGTTCTACAGTATCCTAATTGCTTTTGCTTGATTGGTTTAGATCTATAATATTTGCTGGCTTCTGATCTGTGTTGAAAGTGTTATTTTTCTGAGGGAAAGTGCTATTTTTCCCCACCCTTAATCCTGCTCTGTTAAATACTGGCCAAACAACTTGTGTGTTTTATCTGATTGTCTCAAGGCTTGCTAGTATAATTAAGATTCCCTGTTTGTTACCTCTGCATTCATTGCTTGAATCTAATTGAGTTCTGACTGAGAGTGCTACTGAAACAACTCAAAATATAAATTGATAAGTATATTTTTGGCACTTCTTTCTAATGTTCTACAGTATCCCAATTGCTTTTGCTTGATTGATTTAGATCTATAATATTTGCTGGCTTCTGATCTGTGTTGAAAGTGCTATTTTTCTGAGTGGAAAGTGCTATTTTTCCCCACCCTTAATCCTGCTCTGTTAAATACTGGCCAAATAACTTGTGTGTTTTATCTGATTGTCTCAAGGCTTGCTAGTATAATTAAGATTCCCTGTTTGTTACCTCTGCATTCTTTGCTTGAACCTAATTGAGTTCTGACTGAGAGTGTTACTGAAACAACTCAAAATATAAATTGATAAGTATATTTTTTGGCACTTATTTCTAATGTTCTACAGTATCCTAATTGCTTTTGCTTGATTGGTTTAGATCTATAATATTTGCTGGCTTCTGATCTGTGTTGAAAGTGTTATCTTTCTGAATGGAAAGTGCTATTTGCCCCACTCTTAATCCTGCTTTTTTAAATCCTGGCCAAACAACTTGTGTGTTTTATCTGATTATCTCAAGGCTTGCTATTGTAATTAAGAACCCCTGTTTGTTACCTCTGCATTCTTTGCTTGAACCTAATTGAGTTCTGACTGAGAGTGTTACTGAAACAACTCAAAATATAAATTGGTAAGTATATTTTGTGGCACTTTTTTCCAACATTCTACAGTATCTTAATTGCTTTTGCTTGATTGATTTAGATCTATAATATTTGCTGGTTTCTGATCTGTGTTGAAAGTGTTATTTTTCTGAGTAGAAAGTGCTATTTTTCCCCCACCCTTAATCCTGCTCTGTTAAATACTGGCCACACAACTTGTGTGTTTTATCTGATTGTCTCAAGGCTTGCTAGTATAATTAGGATTCCCTGTTTGTTACCTCTGCATTCATTGCTTGAATCTAATTGACTTCTGACTGAGAGTGCTACTGAAACAACTCAAAATATAAATTGTATAATTATATTTTTGGCACTTCTTTCCAAAGTTCTACAGTATCCTAATTGCTTTTGCTTGATTGATTTAGATCTATAATATTTGCTGGCTTCAGATCTGTGTTGAAATTGTTATTTTTCTGAGTGGAAAGTGCTATTTTTCCCCCACCCTTAATCCTGCTCTGTTAAATACTGGCCAAATAACTTGTGTGTTTTATCTGATTGTCTCAAGGCTTGCTAGTATAATTAAGATTCCCTGTTTGTTACCTCTGCATTCATTGCTTGAATCTAATTGAGTTCTGACTGAGAGTGCTACTGAAACAACTCAAAATATAAATTGATAAGTATATTTTGCGGCACTTGTTTGCAAAGTTCTACTGTATCCTAGTTGCGTTTGCTTGATAGATTTAAATCTATAATATTTTCTGGCTTCTGATCTGTGTTGAAAGTGTTATCTTCCTGAGTGGAAAGTGTTATTTTTCCCCCACCCTTAATCCTGCTCTGTTAAATACTGGCCAAACAGCTTGTGTGTTTTATCTGATTGTCTCAAGGCTTGCTAGTATAATTAAGATTCCCTGTTTGCTACCTCTGCATTCATCGCTTGAATCTAATTGAGTTCTGACTGAGAGTGCTACTGAAACAACTCAAAATATAAATTGATAAGTATATATTGTGGCACTTCTTTCCAAAGTTCTACAGTATCCTAATTGCTTTTGCTTAATTGATTTAGATCTATAATATTTGGTGGCTTCTGATCTCTGTTGAAAGTGTTATTTTTCTGAGTGGAAAGTGCTATTTTTCGCCCCACCCTTAATCCTGCTCTGTTAAATACTGGCCAAACAACTTGTATAATTTATCTGATTGTCTCAAGGCTTGCTAGTATAATTAAGATTCCCTGTTTGTTGCCTCTGCTTTCATTGCTTGAATCTAATTGAGTTCTGACTGAGAGTGCTACTGAAACAACTCAAAATATAAATTGTATAAGCATATGTTTGGCACTTCTTTCCAAAGGTCTACAGTATCCTAATTGCTTTTACTTGATTGCTTTAGATCTATAATATTTGCTGGCTTCTGATCTGTGTTGAAAGTGTTATTTTTCTGAGTGGAAAGTGCTATTTTCCCCCACCCTTAATCCTGCTCTTTTAAATACTGGCCAAACAACTTGTGTGTTTTATCTGATTTTCTCAAGGCTTGCTAGTATAATTAAGATTCCCTGTTTGTTACCTCTGCATTCATTGTTTGAATCTAATTGACTTCTGACTGAGAGTGCTACTGAAACAACTCAAAATATAAATTGATAAGTATATTTTTGGCACTTCTTTCCAAAGTTCTACAGTATCCTAATTGCTTTTGCTTGATTGGTTTAGATCTATAATATTTGCTGGCTTCTGATCTGTGTTGAAAGTGTTATTTGATTTTTTCCCCCACCCTGCCCTCCCTATTGGTGTTTTCTTTTTATACTTGGTGGTTTTGCAGTTGCCTGCCCCTACTGTATATTTGATCTGTGACACTCCTCCCAGTCTAATGTCTTTAGCTCATTCTACCTAATACAGAGAGAAAAAACATTTTTTTTGCACTTTATTCATCTCCTTACTGTGTTTGTGTTTCTTCCTACTTTATTACTTATTTTGCTCTTACTGCCTGTTCTTAAAAGTACTTAATAGCATTTATTCTGCTGCATTTATTCTTGCGTGTTAGTAGCCGATTAAATTGTAACTGTTATTCTAAGCCTTTGGATTATGCACTTGGGCTTTAGACCAGTTGTTTCACGTTAGGAAGGTTTGTGGTCTGCACGGTTGTGGCAGGACAGGAAGCTTACATCCTTCTGAGTTGGGAGTTGCTGATTGAAGGCTTAGTGTCTGTTCTAAAGTGTATTAGCTGTGGTTTAAGCACTTGGGCTTTGGGCCAGTTTTTTTACATTAAGAAGGTGTGGTCTACACTCTTGTGGAAGGCTGGATTCTGCCATTCTGAGCTGGGAATTTCTGGTCACAGGCTTATTGTGCCTGCTTATTTGAACTGTTTCTTTCTGAAATTGGTGCGCCTTGTTGCTGCAGTATAGACCAGATTCAGGCCTGCTGAATCCAGCTTTGTTTGTATAACTTGAGCACTGACCCAGGCCATCTTATTTTTTGGAGAAGATTCCCCTGCACCCTAGCAGCAGGAGTGTGCAGTTAGAACTTGTCTGATTGAAGACTGCTGCAACGGGGCTCAGTTTTAAGCTTTTTTCTGGTTAATTGGGTAACTTGTTTAAATCAGTTGTTCGTTTTCTATTGTTTTATATATATATATATATATATATATATATATATATATATATATATATATATATATATATATATATATATAGATATATATAATGTGCATTCTATTCATCTGCTTTTACTCTATTTGTGTTTCTTAATACTTTAATACTAGGGGCATTGACTACAACTTTGATCTGAGATATATAACAATAAGTATCCTTTTCTGTGCATTTAAAGGGTTTTTTTGATTGTATCTGCTTTATTTTCTGAAAAAAAAAAATACTTGTTTCCCACCTTCTTAAGCTAGTATAGTCCAGTTTTCAGGTTAAGTGCTGAATTCAGGGCTGTGTTACAAATCTCTGTGTTTGCCCATACCTTCTTGGATAGAAGGAAGTTTGTCTGTTCACCTGTGAGAGAGGGGAGCTTTGATCAGCCTATCTCTACCCGGAAAGTGGTTTCAGCACAGAAATTAGTAGTTTATTTGCTTATTTGGGCTAATTTCTATCTCTTTCATTTCCCTGCTATAAATACTGCATTTGCCCAGTTTTGCATGCCAGGCAGTGCTGGTTAGCTACGGTATAACTATTCCTGGCTCCACAAAGTTTCCTCTTCAATTTTTCCCATGGAACTAGACAAACTTTCAACTTAAGTACTCAAGCCATTCATTTATCAGCCTGGCACTTGCTCAAAACTCATAGCAGGCACTTATAAACCTTAACACTAGACCCTCCTATACTGTACAGAAGGACAAGGCTCTCTATTCAACCTTACCAGCCATTCAATAAAACAGTTCACTGTACCTATCCAGGCATGTCCAAAGGGCAGTTTCAAGTGTACTATCCAGTCCAAGTGGTGAATCTTGGCATTTTGAGGCAATGTTACAACTGCCTCATGTACACAGACAACCCTCTCCTCCTACCACCAAACACTAATACATGTGAGAGATGCAATTATACAGCCAAACTGAAGGCTAAGCTCTCTCAACCCAAAGCTGGATCAGACAGTCAAGAGGAGAAGGGAAATACTTGCATCACACCACCAGTCTCACATAGACCCATTAAACCAGCTCCAGCAAAAAACACACATAAATACATGAAAACATACTCGGAGGCTCTAAATAAAAATCTGCAATAACAACAGAGACCTCCAAAGCAGACATCCAAGCAACCTCCACCCCCCAACACAAATCATGAAACACATACTTCCCAAAACCAGTGTGCCATGAAATCACAGCCTTTAAGGCAAAATAACATACCCAACATACTAGTTATAGGTGACTCTATAGTCGGGCACACTGACATCTCACTCACTAGTTAATAAGGAGAAGGTTACTGTTAGTTGCCTGTCGGGTGCCTGCCACATAACACAAGCACTCAGATCACTCCAGAATAAGTACAAATATGACTCTGTCATTGTCCATGTTGGTGTGAATGACCTGAGCCATACCTCCCTGGACTACATGAAAAGAGACATGGAAGAGCTCTCTGATCTTGTAGCCCAGGCCAGTATGACTCTGACCCAGAATAGCATCCTGCCCTCACAAGAATGATACCACAGTATAAAGAAAAAAATATAAATGTCAACAATTGGCTAAGTTTCTGGTGTCATTCAAAGGGGATCCAGTGTCTGTCCATCTGGGATGACATGCTCAACAAGCCATGCTGCTTCGCTAGAGATGGCTTGCACCTGTCACCCTTAGGCTTTTAAATACTGGCCAAGGCTCTTGCCGCCCCCATAGTGCCTTTTTTAGGCAAGGCTCAACAGACAAACCCACTGCCATAAATAGCACAAGTAACAAAAAACTGAGGGTAATGCTACTCACTGCCAGAAGTCTAAACCTCAAAATGCATGCACTCGACGCGCACCTCAGTATGGAGAAAATCAATATCTGTACAGTAACAGAAACCTGGTTTGAGGCTCCAGAGAGCATTTCAGCACTACCAGGCTACAACTCATACCATACATTTTGGGCACAGAACCCGGACCGAAATACAAAAGGCGGGGGAGTATCCATATTCACCAAGGATACCCACACCTCCAGGTTAGTGGCACAGCATGATGCTTCAGAGATTGTCCATGTGCAACTAACAATGGATAAAAGTGCAATTCAAATTGCAGCTTGCTACAGATCACCCACCATGTCCCAGGACCCCCATTCCACATTTCTGAAAATACTGGGAAACATAAAGGTCCTACCAAACACCCTAATATTGGGTGATTTCAACTACCCAAACATTAACTGGGAGAACTACTCAAGTACTAACTCCCTTGCCCAACATTTCCTAGAATTTATAAACTCAAACACCCTGGAACAACTGGTCAAGACTCCCACCAGAGGTGACAACATAGTGAACCTGGTCATCACCAACATGGGCGACCGGTGTTCCACACCAGAGGTCAACCCCTCGCTGGTTAGTTCTGACCATAAACAAATCACTTTGGATATCCACATTCCGTCCCCACCCCCCAGACAAGGAAACCACCATGAAAAACTTTTCAAAAGCAAACTTCATGTTACTTAAGACGGAGGTGGAAAGTTTCAAAGCCCCCATGCTAAAGGATAATGCTGTCCAAGCTAGAAAATCCTTTACTAATGCATTCTACGGGCACCTACAAGAATGCATGGATCATGTTATCCCAAGCAAAACCAAGACTCACTCCTCCAAGAAAAGGAAACCAGTCTGGTGGACCCCTGTCATGAACAAGCTATACAATAGAAGGAGGAAACTAGTACAGAAAAGAGTAAAATCCCAAGAAGGGAAGACATCCCTGATCAGTATCAGCAAGAAACTACAATCCCTCATAAAATCGTTCAAGACGAGCTTTGAAAGAAAGCTTGCAAAGGACTCCAAAGATAACCACAAGCCATTCTTTAGCTATGTCAAGAATCTAAGTGGCAATGCTCAGATCTGCTCGGAGTTAATGCAGAATGGCACAAAATACACTGAACCAACCGATATTGCCAACATCCTGGCAGACAGGTTCAGTGCAAACTTCACCCCCCTCACACCCCCAAAAGGGCCCATAACCATACCAGAAGAATGTAGAGCCCCTGAAATCACAGACACTCAGGTTAAAATAGCCCTATCTAAAGCCAAAAACACAGCATCAATGGGACTGGATGGTGTCCCAGGCTACATCCTACATGAGCTCAAAGACGAACTAACCCCTCACCTAAACACACTGTTCAAACTCAGCCTCTCCACATGCTACATACCCATAGAGTGGTGCACAGCAATGGTTATTATGCTCCACAAAGGTGGAGCCACAACAGACCCCGGTAACTATCACCCTATAAGCCTGACTAGCCTGGTCTGCAAGGATATGGAGCGCATCATCATAGAACTCATTAAAAGAGACATTGGGAACCTCCAAACACTGGACCCTACCCAGTTCGGCTTTGTTAAGGGCAGATCATGCCTCCTAAACCTGGTGGACTTTTTTGAGGCAGTTACCAAGGCTATAGACGAGAGAAAGGTGGTACACACAGCCTACTTAGACCTCGCAAAGGCCTTCGACACCATTCCCCATTCTGGTATTATAGACAAGCTCACCAGCCTGAACATAAACCCCTATGTCACAAGATGGGTTGCCAATTGGCTCACAGACAGAACCCACATGGTGAGAGCTGTGGGAGCTAGGTCTGACTCTAAACTGGTTACAAGTGGTGTTCCCCAGGGCTCAGTCCTAGGACCCCTCCTGTTTGGCATATACTTCTCAGAGGTACAGACAAGCACAGGAGGACTATGGCTGACCAAGTTCACAGACAACTGCAAACTAGGGGCTATAATTGACTCACCAGCTGACACAGACATCCTCCAAAAGGGTCTCACTGAGATGGATACCTGGTGTTAAAGTCATGGCCTCAAGCTAAATGCCAAAAAGTGCATAGTTATTCCCTTAGGAAATAACAAAGTACCCACAAACTACCACATATGTGGTAGTCCCAATAAGGGATCTGGGGACCCAAGTAGATAGTAATCTCTCCTTTGATAATCACATTGCCAAAGTGGTTAGAAAATCCTTCTATGTGGCCCACCTAATCACAAAAGGGTTTGCATCCAGATCAAAAGAGGTCATTGTGCCCCTCTACTCATCACTCATCAGACCCATCACAGAGTACAGTGCCCCATTTGGGATGTACCTTACAAGACACCTGCAACAGCTGGAAAGACCACAGAAGTACCTTACCAAGAGGATCACTGGCCTCAAACAGATGTCCTATGCAGCTTGACTGAAGAAACTCCAGCTGTACTCGGTTGCATACCGCCTGCTCAGAGGTGATCTCTGCCTGATATACAAGGCCATGTCCAACCCAGAATTGATGGACATGCTCCACCTAAGGAAAATCTTATCCCCTCGAGCCACACGCTCTAGGGATCTAAACCTCACCACAGCAATAAATAGGACATGCTGGAGGGATAGATTCCTGTCCCAGAGACATCTCATGCTTTGGAACAAGATTCCAATCTACATTAGGCAGAGCTCCTTGCTAGCACTCTTCAAGAGAACCCTTGATGAGTGGATGGGAAATAGAAAGTTTACCCCAGGGATCACTTCAGTGGCTCTGCTGAACAGATGCACAGGGAACTAATCTAAGGGGGCACGAAAGCCAACACATTCTGGCTAGGCTTATAAATGCCTTCAGGCAGGTAGCCTAGTACCTACCTATGAACCTATGAAAATAGGGACAAATTTCAAATACTTAACTTAAAGAATTGCTAGAATAAAAGGTTTTGTGTTACCATTTATTTTTTGAAGAATATGAAGTCTGAAATTCAAATGCCTGTCATTATTTAGTGAATTCTACCCTTTAGTGATTTGTTTGCCACAATAATCCTGAAAACCACAGATTTTATGAGGAACAGATAAAAAATATGAGACATAGATTCACAAATTGGGGTATTTTTACATACACACACACACACACACACACACACACACACACACTTGAATTCATGTATTCATGTATTTATTTATCCTAGCTGCAGAACCCAGAATACAAGGTTTTATAAAAAAAATAAGTCATCTGATACACTATGCTGATACTTTTTGTTTGTCTCTAAGAGTGGCATGTCATCAATACTTTAGCTCTACTTTTGGTTCATCATCAAAATGTAGTTTCTCTAAACCTGACATATTCATGCAACACCAAAACACAAAGAATCCTACCCTCCCTCTGAACGTCGCAGCAGTGAGCTGACTCAGCCGAGTCCTTTCTGTTCAATAACGGCCAGGAATCAATGCAGCTGTGAGCCGAGTCCTTTCTGTTCAACATTAATGTTCCTCCCAGCCAGAAAATGCAGCCGTTTAATGGCTCCCTTCAATAATGGCGGAATGCAGCAGTGGGCCGAGTCCTTTCTGTTCAATAATGGCTCGCAACCAAAGATAATGTTCCTCCCACCCAGATAATGCAGCAGTTTAATGACTCCCTTCAATAAAGGCAGAATGCAAGCCAAGTTCTGTATATTGCAAGTAGCTCACACAAAATAAAGAGATGCAAGTTCAGGCAACCAAACATAAAATCTAATACAGCAGTTTTTTTGATGGTGAAGCTCCGCATTTTGCAAGCAGCATTCTATTCACATCAGTGCAAGCCAAACCTAAAGATAAATGTTTCCCCGCTCTCCTTTTGAACAGCTGGAATGCAAGCTCAATTCCGACAGGCTGGTAGTCCTGACGGAGCTGATGTCATCATGCATGCGATGACGTCAGCTCAAAAAGCAGAAAAATAAAAATAAAGAAAAAACTCGGAAATGAAGGGGTGCCACTCGGGAATCATGGCACCCCATTATTTGGACCCCAAAACTCGGTAAAAAACGATTAATTCGGGATGGTTGGGAGGTATGCTTTCAAACTGAAAACAACCTTAGTATGAGCAACAATAAACTTTGCTTTCCTTGAAATTCACATACATTGAAAATGCATCTGGCCATTCGTGCATACATTGTTATCCACAGACATCCTCTAAAACCAGTAATTCTAGTTACATTTTTGGCGACATTCATCTTGGATGTTTATTTGAAATAATAATAATGATGGTAGTAATAATAATAATAATAATAATAATAATAATAATAATAATAATAATAATAATAATAACTAATGTCACATTTCAAAATTGTTTCATGCAAACACACAGTAGCCAAGTATTCCAACTGAATTCACAGACACACACACACACACACACACACACACACACACACACACACACACACACACACACACACACACACACACACACACACACACACACACACACGTGTGCACACACGCACACACACACACACACACACACACACACACACACACACACACACACACACACACACACACACACACACACACACACACATGCACACTGTCCTGCAGATTAAAGACTGTTTAAAAATGACCAGGTGTTAAGAGCATAAGGTATTTTCATCACTAGAGAGCCACCTCATCCAACCCCCAGCAGCAGTTATAGTCACTTTGTTGACTATGTACACCCATTGTTGTTATGAAGAAATAAATTACATGTAATTTGTTGGTAGTTTTGGATGAGCTACATAAAATTGTAAAAATATCACTAGCATCATACCATAGGATCCAGCCACATGTGGCACATTTTACATAGAAGTGATAACATATGCTAAGTCAATATGCACATTTGCCACAGAAGTAAAAGTCATCCGCATAAGCGCATAAGTCCGCATTAAAGAGAATTAATTTTAATGCATGGATAATTGCTGGCAAACAACTTTGCATTTAAGCACTTCGTCTATAAATGCAGTTCCTACTGCCCTTGAAGAATAAATTGCATATGTTACATTGAAAACTGTTGTGTTGGTGCTATTGCCATACATTTCCTGATTCAGGTCAGCTGTACAATAGGGGTAGCTGGCAAACAATGACAACAGTAGGTAAATGAAGGTGGAAAGATTCAAAACCTGCATTCTTACCACATGAAACAGATCATTAATGTATCTAAATATTAGTCCTCTGCACTAAATGCCAGAGTGCCAGTTTTCAGCTAAATGCTGAAATCCTTTACAATATGATATTTTAGAGACGGTTATTACAGTAATATGTAACAACAACAATATACTGTCAACATTTCAATTCTGGTGTAGCTAAAACATTCCTCAAAGTCCTCACAACTTGTTTCATCACATACAGGGTAGCCATTCTCTTGCCATAATACAACCAAACAATTAGTTCTGTCAAACACCTCCGTAGTAATACTAGTTTGGTTTGTTAATGTCCTCCATTTAGCAGCCAGGTTCTCATAATTAGCAAACATATTATCTTCAGTTTTACAGCTTAATAATACAAGTAAAGATATGGAACATTCAGTCACCGTATACCCCCCGCCAAAAAAAAATAAGCTTCATCAACATGCCAAATACAATCCCTCATACTTTTAGTCAACTATTAAAATCAAAACTACTTGGGGAATCTACTGTACAGGACTGAGTTATGAACAGCAGTAAGGTGAGCAATAAAAAGCCTGCAACCTCTAATCTAGTTTTAATCCTATAATTTTAATATCCAAAAATCATCTATATTTCATCATATGTCTTGGTCATGTGCACAAGAGTTGATATCATTCTGACAAATCTAAGATATCTTTACTCCTCACCCCATGGTTATGACCTCTATAATCAGCACAGATCATGATACCATCATCTTTAGTGGAAAATGAGATGCAGTCATAAATAAATCACCTTTCTCATACTTTGGAACTGTGATAGCAAACAATGACATACTTACGAAAACAGGCTGGGATGCTATTTCCCAGTGACAGCAAATGTATTCAGGAAATGATAGATGAGTTCTGTTATGCTTCTGATATCTGCATTCATTAGCACATAGCTAAGTAAGAGGGGCTAATGACTGACAGGCATTACAGGAAAGAAAATGGCAAGAAAAGAAAAAAAAAATGAAAGGGATAAACTGTAAATACAGCATGTTGTTGTAAATAGTGAAGGGCCTGTCCAACTGCAGGAAATGGAATACACTGTCAAAAAAATTGTACAAACTTTAGGATATGTGAAAACTCATCCTAAGGTACTATAGAGTAGATAGTTGAGGACTCTTACAGAACTGCCAACATGATAAGTGCTGCTATACATAAAATTAAAAAAAACGAATGTTCCATGGGACCAGGCAATATACCTGTTGGTTTCTTCCACAGATTCAGGAAAAACATAACTAAACCCTTATCAGTCATGCTAACCAAAGTATTACCATACTGAAACATCCATGATGTATGATGGAGTTATTCAGTGGTACAAGTGAGTGGTCGGCTGATGTCAGCCCCATTCAGTCGTATATGTATTAGTCTTATTGGTATTCTATACAAAATAATAGTCATAATGAATTTTAACCAAAACAACAGAGGGTACCTACTGCTAATAAATATAGGAGAATATACATTTGTGAAGAGATAAAGGCATAATTTGATGAAGAATTGACAAGGCATACTGCTTATCTTGACATTGCTAAGGCATTAAGCATTATTACACATAGAGGGATAATGGACAAACTGAAAGCATTAAATCAAATCCATACATAGTTGAATATGGGTAAAATACTACTTTAGCAACAAGGCACAACAGGACATGGCTGGGGGCACATCTTATAACATCTTAGTACAAGAATTCTGCACAAAGTAAAACACGGGAAACAAAAAACCTTGTATTAGGGACAGATTTTAAATATTGTTGTTATAAGCTTAGAACATTACTAAAATAACATTTGATGCATTAACATGCATTTTCTGAAGGATATGAAGCCTGAAATTCAAATGCCTGTCACTGGTAACCTCAATCCTCAGTGATATGTCAAGAAAACACACATTTTTGAAGAACAGACTAAAAATACGAGGGAAAACATCTGGCAAGTCTGAAATTCTGGATGGTTGAACACAAGCTATTTTTATAATGGAGACACTTCTTTTTGGGTCATTCTTCTCAGCTATAGACTTGGGAACTGGTCTTTGGGTAATCAAATATGCTGATGATTACAAACTGGGTGACATAATTACTTCAGCAAAAGGTGCCAATGTTCTCCAAGATGGTCTACAAAAAGTGTGCACCTGGTGCAGTAATAATGGTTCACTTTTAATATCAGCAAATGTAGCACCATGAAAATTGGCAAAAATGCCTTGCATTATGATTACAAATAAATGGTCATAAAGTAAAGTGAACTGAGGTGTAAACTGCTTGTAGGAAATTCCCAAGATGTAGTTAAGTTGGAGCAAACAGAAAATCTCGTCTGCTGAGTGAGAGACAGCTCTGGAAGAACAAAGAAAATTAACTGTATACACTGATGATGTGTATGCCAGCTTTATGAAGAATCCCATTCTTGCTTTATGCCCCATGCCTGCTGACTATAGAGCACCCCCCAGTCAAACTCAAACTCATTTGTTTACTAGTGTTGGAAGTCCACCCAGATACACTAGTGTGAGAATTGTGTAAGCAACGCCATTGTTTAGTCAGTCATGAGAGTTGCTTCCATCCTTGATAGCATCCTGCCACTGAGGACATTTTGATTATTAGATTAGCGCATTGATTCACTGTGTCTTCATCTATGTAAGTGCATGTCCTTGTACTCTAACTCCATAAAGTCTACTGCCCATTTGGAGACTGATGCACTGTACAACTTCCACCAGATCATGCACTCAGGTTGCCTGGAATGTAGTTAAAGCTTTATCTCTCTATACCAGTTTGGCAGCTTGGTGCAGAGGTTAAAGTCTATGCTGCTAGCCCCAGACTTAGATCCTGCATCAGTCTTGGGTCTGGGACTCATAGCTACCATTTACATTCTCTGTGATTCTAAGCAAATCACTTAGCTAGACATTACTCCCAGGTGACCCAACAAGGGTCTGTGTGTCCACTTAGGTAACTCAGTTTGCAAATGTATTTATTTATTTATGTATGTATGTATGTATGTAAACTGTCTTTCAGCTTTTCCCGGTTAGGGGTCGCGACAGCGGAACTCTGGTCCGCTAATGATTGGCAGTAGATTTTTACATGCTGGCTTGCCGGGCCTAATGCACAACCTTCAACGAAGGAATGCCCATTCATGCATGTCGACACACAGAAGACGCTCTAACTGAAAATTGAACGTGCAATGTCTAACTGTAAGGCGACAATGCTACTGCAGCACAACCACCGCAGTAATGCATGTATGTATGCATGCTTATTTTATGCCACTGGAGCTGGTCAAGATGCTGCATGTCTGAAACAGACCCCCGGATTCTCAAAAGCCTGCACGGAGTGCAAGATGAATGCAGTAGCTCACACAGGCAATATCCAGGAACAGCCGGCAGGGGTGTGCATGATAGCTCCAGCACTAATCTTGCCTGGACTAAGCCCTGGTATGCAAATCACCTCATTTGCTGGAGAAATCTATGAAAATGAGGTGATATTGCAATCCAGTAAACTTGCAATAGTCCGAGCAAGACAAGTGCAATCTGCAGAAATGTACTCGGTTAGTAACCAAGTACATTTCTGCAAATTCCAAAACGGAGCTATGACAGCTCCAAATAAAGGCTGCATATTATTGAGGAAGCATGCCAATGGCCAAGTAGAAGGCCATTTGCATTGCAAACAGTTTAAAAAATAAATAAAACAACTTTTATTTTTTTTTCACTGTTCTTGGCTGTTTAAGCATGGGCAGCGGCACGCAAATGGGATCGGGGGTAAAATAAGAAAATAAACTGAAAATGAGCATTCTAACAAAAATCAGTATTCCACCATGCAAGTCAATGGCAGGCAAAAGACAACTGGCCAGTGAGTAGTGGTTGCTAAGGGGGGAGGCTCAGTGTCGGACATGTAACTATGCATTAGCAGGCAATCCTATGTAAATGAGGGAAAGGTTAGTGAATCCCAGATTTTCTCAGGGTGTGAGGCAGGTCCCATGAGTGTAAGAGTATAAGTAGCTGTGTGCAAGACTAAGATATAGGTGACATCATGGGGGGGGGTGTCAGGCATACTGTAAGTGGATTGGAGACCTGTGGCTCAGGATTACTCCTAGGTTAGCACAAATAAGCTAGGGGTGTGTCTAAACCTAACTAGCACACTATACTAAGTGTAAGCGGGTGTGCTTTACAGGAAGAAAAAGGAAGTTAAACCAGGAAATAGCAGCTCTGTGCACACTGAGCACTCTGTTTGAGTGGTGCGCACACAGGCTTAAACAGAGAGGCAATGGGAAGGGAAAACAGCAGTAGGAAGGTAATCAAGGAGAAGTAGCTTAGCTAACAGGTGAAATGTATCAGAAACAGACAATTACAAAGGCAGCAGCCCAGCCCAGCCCAGCACACCACTATAAACTATGCAAACACCTTTCCTCCTTATTTTTCCCAAAACCTCTGCACCACCGGTGTATACAGATGGGGAAATTTTACAAAACGAAAGCAAGAGAAAAAATGTTAGGGGCTGCTTTTGCTATCATAAACCAGCATGTGCAAGAGGCTGAGGGTGGTGAGGATGTGAATGCTGCTGAGCAACCCACAGTGAGGAGATGGAGAAGAGTGTACAGACTCACAGTAACCTACCAAGAGCTACATGAGCTGGAGATAGTGGAGTGCTATAGGGTGGACAGGGACCTTCTACAGAAAATTGTTGAGCTGTGCCAGCCACGCCTCACACACAGAACTAACAGAGGGGAACCCATCCCAGTGGATACCAAGGTATGTGTAGGCCTAAGAATACTAGCTACAGGTATCTTCCAAAGGCCAAATGGTGATAGGATGGGGATTTCACAAGCATCAGCATCCAGGGTACTTCACCAGTTCCTGGATGCCATGTCAGCACATGTCGGTGAGCACGTATACCTCCTCATCACCCGTGAGGCGTTGGCCAGCAATATGCATCTCTTCCACCAAAGAGCAGAATACCCTGAGATAGTGGGTGCAATAGACTGCACGCACATATGAATTAAAGCACCACCAGGTGAGCGGGTTAGGGTCTACATCAACCGTAAGGGGTTCCCCTCCATCAACTGCCAGGTCATGTGCGATGCCCAGGGCATAATAATGAATGTGTGTGCTGGCTGCCCTGGAAGCTACCACATTTCCCACATCTGGCATCTGATGCAGCTGTACCAGACATTTGCCAATGGAGACATCCCACATGGTCATCTAGTGGGGGATGCTGGATACATACTGGAGCCATGGCTGATGACACCCATCAGAAATGCACACACACCCGAACAAGAACTCCATAATGAGGCACACTCACAAACATGAATCATAATAGAGCATGTGTTTGTGATGCTCAAGTCATGGTTCTGGTGCCTGGACACATCTGGTGGAGCCTTGCAGTACTCACCAACTACATGTACCCAAATTATCCTTGTATGTGCCATGCTACACAATATGATCCTACGGAAACAGCTGCAGCAGGAACAGCATGGGGCAGGGCCACACAGCCCCCCACCAGTGCCAAGGCCTGCACAGGCACATAGTGACTCAGAGGAGGAACAATCTGAGCCTGCCCCAGTAGGCAGAAGGAGGCATGCCTAGTATGCGCTGGCCTTGGCAAAGAGGCAATGCATACCACATGCACTGACACAGTAGGGACCCAGGGAATGACACCTCTCTCCGACTCACACATACAGTAAAAGGGATGCCAAACATGACACTACCTGTGTTCAACCATGTATAGGGAGTGGACTATGTGCATCTGACATAGGCAGTCCTGCCGCACCACCCTCAATACTGGGACACCCACAAGGTAAGTGACTCTCACATGCCAGTTGGGGGGGCATATACCCAACAACAGTCACAGCCAGCAGGATAGGTGTAGACAAACACAAACAAATGCCGTACTATGGCCTCTGAATGAGCCTTATGGGTAACCCCCTCCCCCAGGCCTACACAGACAGACTACAGCAGTCCAGGCAGTTGGATGTAAGTTGCGAAGTCTAGGAAGTCAGAAACTAATATGTAGGTAGTTAAAGCTAATATCTGTAGTACACTGGTATGCCTCTAGCCAGCACGATAGGTAAGTCCACAGACTGAAATGGTATACCTGATATACCAGTACAGTCCTAGCAAATGTGTAAAAGTGTCAGGTGTGCCCCACCATCCTACTTACACTTATAGTAACAGTCAGGTGTGCCCCCACCGTGTAGAAATGTAGAAACAGTCAGGTGCCCCCCCCCACTATGCAGAAATGTAGCAACAATCAATGCCAAATGACCAATGTATACCCTGCAGACACAGCATGCTACCTGTCGGTGTACAACACAAAGGTCAGCACAGCAGTACAAACTACCTGGAATTGATCCACACATGCAATATAGATGGCCATACTGGGCATGCTCACTCACTTAAACACATGAAGGCTATGTCTGCAAACACCAGTGGACCAGACATATCTGTTAGTTGCAGTTCTTATTGCAGACACATGTCAGTATGCACCACTCCTACCTTGCACACACAGTGGATGGGAATACAGACATATATGTAAGGACAACACACTATAATAAGCCAAAGGTAGATGGACATAGATGTTTGGAAGATGGTGACCATGACAAGGAGACATCTGGGCCTGTCCCGCCCAGCACACAGCCAAAGGGCCCCAAACACATGAGGTGCAGGTGTCACTCACTGCAGGTACTAGCCACCAGTATCTGTCAGCATGACAGACAATATGGTGCACGTGACAGCTGTGCAACATGACTGTACAAGGAAGTAGTCACCTAGTAGCTGTATACATGTACCTGTGGCATATGACCCTGTGTGTGCCTGCATATGGCATGACAACCCTACATGAATGGGTTACGGCCCATGCACACAATGACCTCCCCATAGCAGTATCATGACAAGCCTGCTGAAGTCATCGAAAGTGAAATACACCTTTGGGAGAGCTGTAGCTCAGTAATCCCCATTGTGCATCCCTAAACTGCATACTGATATAGTGATAAACTAGTTAGGTAGTAGTTCTAACCCAGACTTGGCAACTGTGTGAGTGTGTGTTTATGTGCGTGTCTCTCTGACTGTGTAGAGAGAAATGCATTTTAGGCTACTCACACTCCGTACAATTCATATACTCAACTTTGGCAAGGCTGCTGATGTCATTCACCTAGAAATAAACCTCTGGGAATATCATAGCCAAGTAATTGCTATTGTGTGTCCTGTAACTTTTTACTGCTGTAGTGTGATAAAGTAGTTAGGTAGGTGTTCTAACCCCAGGCTTGGCAACTGTGTGTTGGTGTGTGAATCTGCGTGTGTGTGTCTGACTGAGTAGAGAGCAATGCTTTTTAGGCCACTCACACTCCGTACAATTCATATACTCAACCTTGGCAAGGCTGCTGTTGTCACTCACCTGGAAATACAACTCTGGGAAAGTGATCACCTAGTAATCCCTGTAGCACATCCTGTAACTCCATACTGCTGTTGTGTGGTAAAGTAGTTAGGTAGGTGTTCTAACCCCAGACTTGACAAGTGTGTGTGTGTGTGAATCTGTCTGTAACCGAGTAACGAACACTGCTTTTTAGGTTACTCACACTCCTTAGAATTCATGTATTCACCTTTGGCAAGGCTGCTGCTGTCACTCACCTGTAAATACAACTCTGGGAAAGTAATAGCCTAGTAATCCTTGTAGCACATCCTGTAACTGTGTACTGGTGTAATAAAATAGTTAAATAGGTGTTCTAACCCCAGACCTGGCAAGTGTGTGTGTGTGTGTGTGTTTGACTGAGTAGAGAGCAATGCTTTTTAGGCCACTCACACTCCATACAATTCATATACTCAACTTTGGCAAGGCTGCTGATGTCACTCACCTGGAAATACAACTCTGGGAAAACAATAGCCTAGTAATCCCTGTAGCACGTCCTGTAACTGTGTACTGCTGTAGTGTGATTTAGAACTGTGGTAGGGTTCCATCTCCACCCATGGCAGTTTTGGATGTTTTGTGTGTGTTGTAATGTCTGTGTATGGAGCAATGCATCATAGGCTACTCACTCGCAGTACATTTCAAATGTCCTACTTTGCCAATCCTGCTGATGTCAATCATTATGAAGTACAACTTTGGGAGAAAAGCTCTTTAGTAATCCCTGTGGTGTGGCCTATAACTGCACCATACTGTAGTGCGTTATAGACCTTGATCAGGGGTTCTATACCCACATGTGGATGTTTTGAGTGTGTCTCACTGTCTGAGTAAGGAGCAATACATTTTAGGCTAGTCACTTGCAGTACAGTTGAAATGTCCTACTTTGGTAAACCTGCTGATGTCATTCAATGTGAAATACACCTTTGGGGAAGGCTGTCACTAGTAATCCCTGTGGTGCATCCCATAACAGCTCCATGTTGTAATGTGATATAGACCTCAGTCAGGGGTTCTATACGCACACATGTCAATTGTGGCTGTTTTGTGTGTGTCTCACTGTCTGAGTACGGAGTAATGCATTTTAGGCTCGTCACTTGCATTACAGTTGAAATACCCTACTTTGGTAATCCTGCTGATGTCATTCACTGTGAAATACACCTTTGGGGAAAAATTACTCCAGTAATGTCCATGGCGTGTACTATAACTGCATAGTGCTGTATTGTAATAAACTAATTAGATAGGAGTTCTACTCCCAGACATGATATGTGTGTTTGTAACTCGTATCCTTTGTAGAGGTGAGTGTGGGCAATGTGGAGGGGGTTGTGCTTATTTCTTTTATGGTGGCCCTACTATATATCACAATGTCAACCATACAGAGATAACAGATGTAAATTAGCTGGGAGACTGGGGTGCAAAGCCATACCCATACATGTGACATCAAGGCCAGCCAATCCAAGTTAGCAACCCCACTATTATCCAGAGCACACACGAAACCCATGTGTCATATGAACACACATGCCTAGGCAGCAGCCAATATGTGGGTAGTGCACTGAATATTGGCCACTGATAGCAGCTATGCAGTGATAGCAGTGGGCTACAGAGGGCATGTCACCCTGCCCATCTGTCCAATATGCACATACATGCAGACGGTGCACATCTACCATGTTCCCCAATGGACACCTGCACCACCTGTGGTGCCTTCACATGTGAATCACAATGGACATACCATGCCTGACAACATGCTCTGTACGGACAGATGACACTGATATCAGGGAATGCTGTTGGCATGCCATCAATGTAGGTGAAGGGTAAACCTGCTGCCCATTACCAGTTCCTGCCACAGGTGGGTAAGACTGGCACATCTGATGATAATCTGTGTTCACAACATGGGGCAGACACCCCAGGTACAGTTCCACATGTCACTGTACATGCATGCGGGAGGTGTGCAAATCCCAGACACCATCCATGACATGGACTAAGAAACGCATACATGGCATGTGGTGTATAGCATTGGCCACACACAATAGTCACCCAGGTGACTGGATGGGGATGCAATACCCACCTGTGTGGGCAAATGCAGTAACTACAGGCCTGATCCACAATGCAGACCATTGTCATGTGGCCTGATGCCAAGGTATACCCATTGCCTACCCTTGTACAGCCTGCTGGCACAGTTGACCACCACACTCCTGTGTAGACATGCACCCATGCATATCAGAACTGACACCCTGTGTGTTTGTGTGTGCATGTGCTGTATGGTGTGTATGTCCACATCCACACTCACTACAACCCCCCAGGGCATACTGAAGCATGCTGTCTGATGTCTGACATCTCCTCATACTCTTTGCCCATACGGCCTCTGTATGACCCATGTGGTGCATGTGATAACTGCACATTGGTGTGTTGTGGCAATCCCACTAGTGATGAGTTGCACTCCTGACCCTGCCAAGTGTGTCAATGTGTGTGCGTCCCTGTGTGAGTGTGCCTGGATTGACACTGGCACCTGTTCATGCAGACAGTCACTTGTATGACACCTACTGTATATCTACCGTATCCCTGTTGAAGATATCACTCACCCTCACATATATGTTCTGAGTGCTCCACATCAGGTAACCCATGTGGTGCATCCAATAACTGCATGGAACTGTGAGAGCACTACATAGTTTTTGGCGGTTTGATACCCGGTGCTGGTAGGTGTGTGACACAAACATGCTTTAGTTTTACACTCCCTCCCCTCCCTGACATGTATTTGCCTCTGTCTGCCTCCCCCACTCCCTTTCTGGTGGATGTGGAGACCCACACCTGCCTTGCTTAGGCAGCAGCATGTGTATTTTACGTGATGCTCATGATCAGCTGATGGCCTCTGCACAAATTGCAGCCCTCCCCTAGCTGATTGCATGTGGAACAGCTGAGGTAACAATCACATAGCCATTTGCATGGAAACACACTCCAATACCTAGGAACATCATGGTGGTGTTGGGCCTTTTCAGTCACTGTGAGCAGGAACTAGATCTGTTGTTTGGCAAACAGCATCTCAGATGGATTGGGGATTTACCTCTAACAACATACACTGTGGAAAGAGGGCAACAAACAGGAGGGGGATGTGCCTGACCTGACTACAGACTGTAAGTGCTGCTATACTGCATTTGGAGTAATGTTGGTTTAACAGTGTTTGTCTGGATATGCCTGTCGTACATGTAGTAATACCTGCCATGTCAAAATTTTTTTTGGGTATTGCCGTCCTGTCTAACTTCTGCAAACAAGGGCTGTTGGCAACGTGGGGTTTGGGGTTTCAGTGTCTAACTGAGTAGGCTGTTTAGGTCCCTCACAATTATATACTACTAAGGCTGTGATTCATCACTAGAATACATGGAAATACTAGTATAATCCTCATATTTAATATCCTTTTAATAAATATTAGGTGTTTCTAACCAGATAATTTATGTAATCTGTGTGTTGCCCTTATGAGAATGTTTTGCCATACATCCATAATATACTCATTTGCAAGGCTGCTATGTCATCATGGAAAACCTTTAAAATACCCTTCATCCTTACTGCCTGTACGGGTTAGTTGTTAATGAATGTGTTCAAACCCAGCCTGAATTTTTTTTTTATATAAAAATTTTTAATCACATTTAAATTTCATATTAATTGGCAAATGTATAGGGAAATAAATTTGGGGAAGTGATTATAATTTAAATTTAATATATTTTATTTAAATATTAGTATTTTTAAACCCAGTTAAGTGTTGTTTTTACTGTGTGTGGTAAATCTTTAGGTTCTCAACTCCTTAGATTCATGTAACTTTGGAAACGGGTTTGTCATTTTGGAAATACATCTTGAAGTTACCCAGTTTTGAATCCTGTAAGGTTGGTTTTAAAAATTAAGGGTTTTAACCCCAGACGGATTTTTTTGGAAAAGAGGCATGTTTTGGCATCACTTTCCAAAAATTCAAACAACTTTGGCAACTGTGATGAAACTACCGGTTACACTCGGGGAAAAAATTAGCCAAATCCTTAATGCCTTAATGTTGTTTTTAAACTGTGGTGGGTTCTTTCCACAATCATTAAGGTGTTTTCAATCTTGTATAGAAATGAAATAGGCATAATCAAAAATTTTCAATCCTACTTTCCAACCCGTGTTTCAACTTTGTAAAATTTCATTTTGGGGAGAAAGTTTTTGTAATTTTTCCTTAAAAAGGGAATTTATTTTATAGATTATAGGGTTTATAAAATTATTTTTTATTTATTTTTATAAACATCATTTAGGAACATTGAGTACTTAAATTTTTTTGGGTTAATTTGTGATGTCATTAATTAAATAATTTAATTTATATAATTTTATATAAAGCTCCATTTGTTATTAAAAATTAAGTCCTATTCCCATCTTCAATTTGGCTGTTTTTTCTCACTTTAAATTGTAGATGATAAGGCATTGAATTCATTTAAATCCTATTTTGGGTTTAATTTCTTTTCCCCTTCACTGTGAAATACACCTTTGAAAATTAAAAAATTTTTTAATGTTTGACTTATTGCATATTTTTTTTAAAAAACCCAATTGTGGATTCTTTCCAGACTTTTTTGGTTGTTGGTATTTTAAAATTGGGTATTTTGGATGTTGTGCTATTTTTGGGGGAAACAAATTATCACAATTCCCATAGTAAAAAAAATTTGTGGGTTTTTGGGTTGAGCCTTAAATTTAATGGCCGGGCCAAAAAAGGGGACCCTTTTCCCCAGAGAATTAACCCATTTATATGACATCCCTGGGAGCAAATTTGGTAACTGCATTCCATTTATGGTTTTCAGTTTTGCAGTTTCAACGAGGCAGGGCACCCTCCCACTGTAAACCATTATTGCAACAGTGCCTTACCATTTCCCCATAACCCTTTAAAGGAAGGTGATAAATGGAATAAGGGACAAAGGGGACAGAGAAGATATCAGGAATGCTGTGGGGGGTTTTGGGGGAAAGGAAAACCCTTTTCCATACCAGTTTTTCCACATGGGAAAATTTGGCCCTCAAAGGGGAAGGTTTAAAACATAACAGGTACATTACAGATTACAGGGTTGGGAGGTGTGCAAATCCCAGACACCATCCATGACATGGACTAAGAAACGCATACATGGCATGTGGTGTATAGCATTGGCCACACACAACAGTCACCCAGGTGACTGGATGGGGGATGCAATACCCACCTGTGTGGGCAAATGCAGTAACTACAGGCCTGAGCCACAATGCAGACCATTGTCATGTGGCCTGATGCCAAGGTATACCCATCGCCTACCCTTGTACAGCCTGCTGGCACAGTTGACCACCACACTCCCGTGTAGACATGCACCCATGCATATCAGGACTGACACCCTGTGTGTTTGTGTGTGCGTGTGTTGTATGGTGCGTATGTCCACATCCACACTCACTACAACCCCCCAGGGCATACTGAAGCATGCTGTCTGATGTCTGACATCTCCTCATACTCTTTGCCCATACAGCCTCTGTATGACCTGTGTAGTGCATGTGATAACTGCACATTGGTGTGTTGTGGCAATCCCACTAGTGATGAGTTGCACTCCTGACCCTGCCAAGTGTGTCAATGTGTGTGCGTCCCAGCGTGAGTGTGCCTGGGTTGATGCTGGCACCTGTTCATGCAGACAGTCACGTGTATGACACCTACTGTATATCTACCGTATCCCTGTTGAAGATATCACTCATCCTCACATATATGTTCTGAGTGCTCCACATCAGGTAACCCATGTGGTGCATCCAATAACTGCATGGAACTGTGAGAGCACTACATAGTTTTCGGCGGTTTGATACCCATTTGCTGGTAGGTGTGTGACACAAACATGCTTTAGTTTTACACTCCCTCCCCTCCCTGACATGTATTTGCCTCTGTCTGCCTCCCCCACTCCCTCTCTGGTGGATGTGGAGACCCACACCTGCCTTGCTTAGGCAGCAGCATGTGTATTTTACATGATGCTCATGATCAGCTGATGGCCTCTGCATGAATTGCAGCCCTCCCCTAGCTGATTGCATGTGGAACAGCTGAGGTAACAATCACATAGCCAATTGCATGGAAACACACTCCAATACCTAGGAACATCATGGTGGTGTTGGGCCTTTTCAGTCACTGTGAGAAGGAACTACATCTGTTGTTTGGCAAACAGCATCTCAGATGGATTGGGGATTTACCTCTAACAACATACACTGTGGAAAGAGGGCAACAAACAGGAGGGGGATGTACCTGACCTGACTTCAGACTGTAAGTGCTGCTATACTGCATTTGGAGTAATGTTGGTTTAACAGTGTTTGTCTGGATAAGCCTGTCGCACATGTAGTAATACCTGCCATGTCATTTCCATGTGTATGAGGAATCCCCATCTACAGGGTCATCTTCAGACTGGGCAATGTTGTGCCTATAGTTTCATGTGTTAGTCACAGTGCATCTATCTGTGGAATGCAGA
This sequence comes from Protopterus annectens, assembly GCF_019279795.1. Lineage (NCBI taxonomy): Eukaryota > Metazoa > Chordata > Ceratodontiformes > Protopteridae > Protopterus > Protopterus annectens. The sequence goes on from NC_056747.1 coordinate 1,026,187,665, forward strand.
AGGTAGTGTGAGGATTGCAGTCTGTAGATGGTGAAGGTCGTGACAGTTACTGACTTCATATCCCTCATAGGACATATGTTGCAACAAACACTGTTACAATGGAAATATACAAGGTTATCACAGCAACATGTCTATACTGGCCCTGTGCATGTGCTGTCAGCCACACCACTGTCAACCTTTGTACATAAGCCGTGCATGACGTGGTGCATATGTGCTGTAAACCATAAATAGTGTCATCATATCTGATAACAAGTCAGTGATATATCAGATTGCTACACGTCATGTACAGTAAGGGTTATATTTCATGACATAAGCTGGACATTCTGTGGATGTTTGTACAGTACTGAGGTCTGTGTAGAGATGGTGAATGTTGACAGCGTGTCTATTGTTAATATGTACTTTAGCCTGTGTACAGACTGTGGTAGATGTCATTGTTCTAGCTCCTCTTCTATCAGATGTTACATGCTGCCTCACTGTATGGTACCATTTTACCGTACATGTTTGTAGGGCCATACACACACATGTCCCATACCACAGACAGCCATCAGAGCAAACTGTGTAGCAGGCCAGTATATGTAGGGATATTCTGTGAGTGGCACATATGAGGATGGTGTAGAACAGATAGTCCATATACTGTAATATTATGCTAACTTACCATATGTGGCTGTGGCTGTGTTCACATTGGTTGTGGTTATGCACTGTCACACAGGTGTATCTTACCATGTGTTGTGACATGGCTGTTAAGTCTGCTATATATGCAGGTACATGTGCATTCCCCCATATGAGATGTAGGCCAGTGTTGAGCCAGTCTGCCTGTAGTCTGCACAGTGCATTGTTACATGCCTACCAGCTTAGTGTACTTAACCAGTGGGATGTCATGTGCAGATACATGCCAGATGTACTGCTGCCGGGCCTCCCTTAAACGTCATGTATGTCAGACAGAGCAGTGGGATGCTGTACAGATGCATGTCAATATCTAGTGGCTGGTATGTGTCCATGGCACCCCTGTACCAGCAGTCATTATGCGTCAGGCCAGACAGGAGTGTGTGAATCCAACACCTATGGTGCCAAATGTATACCAGCCATTATGTGTTATACCCATCTACATGGCTGTCTACATCCATATTGTCAGGCCTGGTACACATGTGGTGCACTAAGGGAATATGTGTATACCTCAGGACTGTACAGTGTGTGTCTGAAGTTCCATATATTGTGGTCAATATCTCTGCTGCACTCCATAGGGGCATTACATGCTAGCAGCGGTACTTTACAATGGTTTCCTTAGGATGTCTGTCAATAGCCAATGGCACACAAGTTATAAGCAGATTTCAGCATCAACGCACATCAAGTCTCTGAAGACAATCCCAATGGCAGTAGCAACAGTCTAGTAATATACCTGCTATACATACCTGACATCCCCTTGCACTACGACATTGGGACTGTAGGGGCTGGGGCACGGCTACACTCCATGTCCAGAACATATGGTGGAAATATATGTACATATACCTATCAAGATAGCTATATATATATATATATATATATATATA
>NC_056747.1:1026194211-1026199211 GCF_019279795.1 Protopterus annectens
CATATGGTATGGGTGAGAGAAAGGGTTCAATTAACAACTAATATATCCTTGTAGTTTTCACAAAATTCTTAGTCACTGCAGTGATCTTTCCCTTACATGTATTATTATACTACACAATGGCCTTATATTGTACACTGGCATTATTATAGATTATTATATACGTGACCTGTGTCTTACATACAAGCGTGACAGGCTGCAGGTGTTAATGCAACATATGTTGAGAATTGCTGTCATACACTTTGGGTGAGATGCTAGACTGACAAGTTTGTTTTCATATACATTCTCTGACTATGTACACATTTGACTATCAGTTGTATGTCATTGACAGCCGCCTACATTTCTTGGATCATCACACTGAATTTTCAGGGGAACAGTGTACCAAGCTGGTGATATGGGCCATTTATCTGGACATGCTGGACAGATTGGAGTAGTTGTGGGGTATAAATATGCATACAACCTACAATTTGAACATTCAAGCAAATTCTGTATAGTTGTTGGGTGTAATTATGCATACAGCTTTCTATCTGAACATTGTATCACAGTCTGTACAGTTGTGGGATATTAGTATGCATACAACTTAGTAGCACTCCCAGGAGTTGAACCCCTGCTGTGTGTGACAAAAACTTATTGCTAACATCATAGTACACTGTGCTATCAGGGAATTGATGTAAAGCTTTTGACTGTTTTCTATCTAAGTCTCCCTAACTAGTACGATATGACTGACGTCTTGGCACTTCCACCATTGTTATGCAGGATGTCATACCCATTTTATCTGCATACCACGGTGTGGGTGACACTGCTTAAGATACAACAGTACTATTTATAGTACAGAACAGATCGCAAACATATGAGAGAAGAGTAAACAGAAGCACTCCAGGGGTTATACCTTTATTCACAGACTATTAACACATTTATTTCTACTGGTACAACACTTTCTAAGGATCTTATATTCTTTATTATGACAGTACATGCAGACTAATTACTAACCTGCCTTGTGATGCAGCCTTTGCAGCCTAGCATTATGGGCTTGCTGGCTTGCAGCCTACTCATCTGCAGCTGTCAGAGAAATGCATTGATATTTAGCCATACCTATCCATAGTATACACAAGCTAGGCAATTATTTACTACTTAGTAGAATGTGTACTTACTCAATATTGGGGCATTGGCCATCTGCCAAGACTCCTGGATCCACTGTTCCAGGACATCCTCCCTCTGCCGCTTCAGGTCAGCATGGTGGTGCCTGACCTGCTCACCAGTCTGGAGAATACCTGTGGCACTGATGAGGTCATGGGCGAGACTCTCCTAGACCTCTGTTTTGTACTGTGAGCCCTGGTACTGGCCCTGCAGTAGTCTCTGATCATGGTGGTTTACCAGGAACCGCACCATGAATTTTGACTCCTGGATGCCCCACTGCTGTGCTCTGAATTGAGTGCCTTCACCCACACCAGCCATTCTGCCTGCAGTAGGAAGCTACAACCAGTTATGAAATGTATTCCCACCTGTGGGGTTTACATATGGCCATTTTCCTGCACTTTGCCATGATTGGCCAGTTGTGAAAAGGCTGAGCTATGGGCACACCTGCTTACATAAGGCTGTCACTGTTTAAAGAGGTATACCACTACGCAGATTGAATTGTCTCCCCTACACATTGCTTACACTTACTAACATGAGCTGTGCTGCGGTTAGCATTGCTTCATAGTTGATTATCGCTATATTTGCCATTTCGCAATGATTTATTCTTCATTACAGGTTATATATGTGTCTGGTATCTGTGATTCATGTGTACATACACTCTATGGGGATCTGGGGACTTCTACACTTTATTGCAATAACACCTGAAATCTATGCTTACTGCAGTACTCCAGTTCACATATTTATGTTATATAGCAGGTTATCCAACATCACACTGTACATGGATTCAGTTCACATGTTTGGTTTGACTTTCCTGTGGTGAGGATTAGTTTGCTGATACCTCATTCATATCTATTGTTATTATGGCCTGGTGGTTAACTACTGTGACGATAGTGTACAGGGTCCTGAGTTTGAGCCTTGCCGAGGCAGTTTATTTTGTTGCTGGGCAAAACATGGGCCATTGGATCCAGAATGATTAAGGCACTTTAAAGCAGTTGTAAGCGGGTTTGTGTGGGTTTGTGCGATGGTAAGCACTGCTAACCTCCGGTTACAGTTTCTTACACTCAGTTAGCTTCTACTTTGCTTAATCTGTGTAGGCAATACTTACCCCCACACAAATGCACTTAAACACAGTTACTAGTGCTTATTTGTGCTTAAACATGCTTACTAGTGCCTTATTCATTATGACACTGACACTTCACATGTGCATTTAATGCAGTACTCCAGTTCACATTTAAATGTTATTATGTAGGTTATACGGCAATAAGATGTAAAAATATGTTCATATACAGATTTCACATGGAAAATGATATGTGCTGCAGTGGGACATGAACCAGAAATGCTTGTTCGTTAGGCAGATGCTCTAACCACTACACTATTACTGTGCTGCTTCATTTGCATATATATTCCTTGTTATCCTCTTCAGCCTTTTCAGCTGCTTTAACCATAGCTAAGCGATGGGCAAACACACACACCTATGGTTAGCTGTACTTGGGGTTTTAAAACAATAAATAGATGGGTTTCTTCATTTTATTTGACTGTACTGTTGCTGTTGAACACATGGGGACTGTTGGTGGGAATATGCGGACACTTATGAGCAGTCTCGCTCATTTATTTACACATTCTTCTGTTCTACTTTGTAGGGGTGTATTTATTCTGAGAGCTCTGCTCTCAGACATGCCTCCTGCACTTGTCCACACTCCGTGTAGCATTAGGAGTTCAGGCAGTGCGCCTTCATTAATATACATGGCACGCTGCCATCCTCCTCTTAAACTGCCGCTTCCGTGCAGGACTAGATTAGTAAATCAGGGGGAGATTGTGCAACTCTTTATATATATATATATATATATATATATATATATATATATATATATATATATATATATATATATATATATATACATATATACACATATACATATGGATCCCTATCAGTTGATCGAGTTTTCAGAAACTCAAAATACCTACGACTGAGACCATAAGACTGAGTTTTTGAAAACTTGAAACTTTTGGATGGAGATTGCATTACAGTATGGATCAGGAAATTTACCCTTTTCCTCACTGTAGTCTGATCTCTGAGTTAAATTTACCCTTTTCCTCAATGTAGTGTGATCTTTGCTTGGCATATTTAATTTGCTGGGGGAGTAGGGGGTGTATGGGGGCTTGTTCCCCTACAAAAACATAAAAAGGTAGATTTTTTGTGTTTTTTTTGGATGTTTACTTCTTTGGAAAAGTGATCATATGGTCTTGACTGTATGAATTTCAAGTTTCTGAAAACTCGTTCATCAGACATAGACCCTTATATATATATATATATATATATATATATATATATATATATATATATATATATATATATATATATCTGCCATTCTTCTCAATTATTCCATTAGTTTACCTTTCCTTGTTAATAAACATTCATTTTTAAAACTGTGAAGTAGTTAAAAGGCAGGTTTGTTTCTAGAAATGCAACACAGACACACATACGTACATACATACACACACACACACACACACACACACACGTGTGTGTGTGTGTGTGTGTGTGTGTGTTGTGTCTCTGTGCATGTATAATGAAATATGGTTAAAATGTTTGTAGAAGCTGAGCTAATACCACTGAACATATATTGGTGGAGAATGTGGGCAAAATAAATTTTTTGCTACTGTTAACCCCCAAAAATATATGAAAAATGCTACTACATTACTGAGAATATCAAACTGGGTTGAGGGGTGTAATGCCTTCATAAAGAGAGAGAGAGAAAGTTAAACTTTACTACAGGTTTCTGGATGCAATAAGCTTATGCTGCAATAAGCACTAATGAACCAATGTGCTTCTGGATATTTGGTTAAACTTGAGTAAGGAAAAGTGTATTCACAAAAGAGATCCTAAAGAAATGTTGCATAACAAACAATAAATGGTTGCAAGGGAGTTGCATTTTGACAGCAATGATCACATTTTGGAAAATGGTTCACTGCTAGAATTGCTTAAGGCTGACAAACAAAGTTATAACTACAAAAACTGCATATTGAATTTACTAAAATACTATCCAGCAAAGCATAATCTAAAAAGTCAATACTAATAAATCACAGTTCAGGAATATAAGTCAGTGGGGACTTTATTAAACTAGCAATAATTCACATTTAAAAACACAGCTATTTTCACAACCTTTGAAAGGAGTTACAAGGCACAGTGTCTGTGCTTCTACTAATATTGATAAAGTCTTTGGAAAGCCCAGCAAATTTAACGGTGCTTTTCTCTTTGAATTCTTCATGAAGGCATTTTTTTTATAAGTTGTTTTCATGTGAATTGTGAAAGCAGTTATAATGAACACTGGATTGTATGAAATGTTTAAATTTTTCAGAACATTGACTGTTCATAAACCATTTCTTGGATGTGGAACCTCTGCCTTCTGTTAATGTTTAACTCAATCATTTGGATGCTTTTCTCTTTACAATATGGTTCTAGTATTGTGTAGCTAAGTTAAACCTGACTGTACTTTTTTAAAACTTCCATTTCCTTGCCTTGGATTCAAAGGAATGGGAAAGCCCACCTACTTTTTTTAAGCTTAACTTCTCACATACATTGTAGAGGACTTTGTATCCAACTGCATGACATGCCATAAACACAGATAAATCTGTAGTTTACCCTATCAGGTACTGCTGTTAATCTTAGATGGGCAATTTATCCTGCTAATGTGAGGAGACTGCAGTTGCTATAAAAAAGACAGAAAGCTGTTTTTGACTGTTTTTATTGCAGAAAGGATGAGAACTTAACACTCCCCTTTCATAGCAAAACAAAGCCATCAGTTGTGACTTATTTTGATAAATTTATATAAGCAGCACCACAGTATTAAAATGCCAAGCATTTA